>NC_091245.1:184905606-185208636 GCF_042477335.2 Ovis canadensis
GGTTGGTAGGTGCCCAATATGCTACTGGAGATCAGTGGAGAAATAACTCCAGAAAGGATGAAGAGACAGAGCCAAAGCAAAACAACACCTAGTTGTGGATGTGGCTAGTCATGGAAATAAACTACAATGCTGTAAGAGCAATATTGCATAGGAACCTGGAATGTTAGGTCCATGAATCAAGGCAAATTGGAAGTGATCAAACAGGAGATGGCAAGAGTGAACATCGACATTTTAGGAATCAGTCAACTAAAATGGACTGGAATGGGTGAATTTAATTCTGATGACCATAGTATCTATTACTGTGGGCAAGAATCCCTTAGAAGAAATGGAGTAGCCATCATAGTCAACAAAAGGGTCCAAAATGCAGTACTTGGATGCAATCTCAAAAATGACAGAATTATCTCTTTTTGTTTCCAAGGAAAACCATTCAATATCAGAGTAATCCAAGACTATGCCCCAACCCATAATGCTGAAGATGCTGAAGTTGAACAGTTCTATGAAGACCTACAAGACCTTCTAGAACTAACACCCAAAAAAGACATTCTTTTCATTTAGAGGACTGGAATGCAAAAATAGGAAACCCAGAAATACCTGGAGGTAACGGGCAAATTTGGCCTTGGAGTGCAGAATAAAGCAGGGAAAAGACTAAGAGAGTTTTGTCAGGAGAACACATTGGTCATTGCAAACACCCTCTTCCAACAACACGAGAGAAGACTCCACACATGGACATCACCAGATGGCCAACACCAAAATCAGACTGATTATATTTGCAGGCAAAGATGGAGAAGCTCTATACAGTAGCACAAACAAGACCGGGAGCTGACTGGCTCAGATCATGAAGTCCTTATTGACAAATTCAGACTAAAATTGAAGAAACTAGGGAAAATCACTAGATCATTCAGGTATGACCTAAATCAAATCCCTTACAATTATACAGTGGATGTGACAAATAGATTCAAGGGATTAGATCTGATAGACAGAATGCCTGATGAACTATGGCCAGAGGTTCATGACATTGTACAGGAGGCAGCAATCAAGACCATCCCCAATAAAAAGAAATGCAAAAAAGCAAAATGGTTGTCTGAGGAGGCCAAATTGCCAACATCCACTGGACCATCAAAAAAGCAAGAGTTCCAGAAAAACATCTACTTCTACTTTAATGACTTTGTGACCAAAGCCTTTGACTGTGTGGATCACAATAAACTGTGGAAAATTCTTCAAGAGATGGGACTACCAGGTCACCTGATTTGCCTCCTGGGAAATCTGTGTCCAGGTCAAGAAGCAACAGTTAGAACTGGACATCGAATAACAGACTGGTTCCAAATCTGGAAAGAAGCATGATAAAAATGTATCTTGTCACCCTGAAAATTTAACTTATATACAGAGTACATATGAGAAATGCTGGGCTGGATGAAGCACACACTGGGATCAAGATTGCTGGGAGAAATATCAATAACCTCAGATATGCAGATGACACCAACCTTATGGTAAAAAGCAAAGAGGAACTAAAGAGCCTCTTGATGAAAGTAAAAGAGGAGAGTGAAAACCTTGGCTTAAAACTCAACATTCAGAAAACTAAGGTCATGGCATCTGGTCCCATTACTTCATGGCAAATAGATGGGGAACAGCAAGAGGTTTTATTTTTGGGGGCTCCAAAATCACTGCAGATGGTGACTGCAGCCATGAAATTAAAAGAAACTTACTCCTTGGAAGAAAAGTTATGACCAACCTAGACAGCATATTAAAAAGCAGAGACATCATTTTGCCAACAAAGATCTGTCTAGTCAAGGCTATGGTTTTTCCAGTAGTCATGTATGGATGTGAGAGTTGGACTATAAAGAAAGCTGAGTGCTGAAGAATTGATGCTTTTGAACTGTGGTGTTGGAGAAGATTCTTGAAAGTCCCTTGGACTGCAAGGGGATCCAACCAGTCCATCCTAAAGGAAATCATTGGAAGCTGAAGCTGATGCTGAAGCTGAAACTCCAATACTTTGGCCACCTGATGCAAAGAGCTGACTCATTTGAAAAGACCCTGATGCTGGGAAAAATTGAAGGTGGGAAGAGAAGGGGATGACAGAAGCTGAGATGGTTGGATGGCATCCGGCATCCCTGACTCAATGGACATGAATTTGAGTAAACTCTGGGAGTTGGTATTGGACAGGGAGGCCTGACGTGCTGCAGTCCATGGGGTTGCAAAGAGTCAGACAGGACTGAGTGACTGAACTGAACTGAATGTCCAAATGAGACTTAATTGTCAGTTGGATAAATAAACCTAGAATTCAGAAAAGAGTTTACAACTGAAGATCAGTATTTCAAAATCACTGACTTTATAGCTGTGAACTAGATGAGATCACCCAGGAAGTGAGAATAAATAAATAAGAGAAAAAGTCTGAGCCCTATACTCTCTAGTAGTTAAGTAGTAAGTTTTAAAAAAATGGGGAACATTCAGGAAGGAACTTGAGAAATATCACTCAATGAGGTAAGTAGGAAACCAACACAGAGTTGTTCCCCATAGACCAAGAAAACTATTCAAAAGAGAGGCAATAATGGAGCATGTCAAGTGCTCTTGGTAGGTCAAAGTGGTGACAGAGGGTTTTCTCTTGGACTTGACAATGTGGAGATAACTAGGGGAGATATTATGTTGTTTGAGAACTATATGGATAAAGCTGTTAAAGGCAAGGAAACATATACACAGCATTCAAGACAGTGGTAACATTTTCCCTAGGGAAAACAATTAAATGGGACATAAAGGAACACAGAGGCACATAAAACAGAATTGGTAATGTTATAATTCTTAAATTGGGTTATTCTGCTTTATAATATAAAATGTGTTATATATGTTTCAGGGAAGAGCCAATTATCACTCCATGTTGGAACTTTCTTTGATTTGCTTTTAATTACAAGTATTATTATAATCATATATAATGGCCTGTCACAGAGAACCATGCCCCTTTGCCTGACCATTTAACTAAAGTGTCTTTGATCAGTTCATAGGGAGATAATCTGACCCTTCCCACCTGTGAATGGCTGCAGGAAAGAAGAGATTAACACATCTCTTCCATAGGGTGCCCATTCCCAGAGATGTCTTTCAAAACTGATGGCTCTTTTTACTTTACTTCCTCACTGCCTCTCCCTCTCTATTCTGCCTTTTTACTTTATTTCCTCAGCTCCTCCTACCTCTGCTCTATAAAAGAACGTGACCCCATAAGATGGTTATTTTGAGATATTAGTCTGCCATCTTCTTGGCCTACAGCTTTCGGAATAAAGTTATATTCCTTGCCTCAATACCTCATCTCTGATTCATGGCCTGTTGTACTGTGAGCAGAGTGAGCTTGGACTCGGGAGCATGTGTAATCTTCTGAATGAACCAAAGATAACATTATTAAAACTTAATATGAAGAAAGGTATGTGTAGAATTGGAATCAGTTGCCACAGACTATTCTGAAAAGTTTCTAGGGAAATGGGCTAGTGGTTGAAGGTGTTATAAAATTAAAGTCTTTTTTTGCCTTGGTTTTTAAGAAAAAAAAGAAGTATTAAGTTATGCCTCTATGCTGCTGGGAATCTTAAAGTGGGGGGTGTGGTGTGGTGTGTGTGGGGTGGGGGGTGGGGGGCAGGGAGAGGGGAGGAATAGAGGAAGCAAGACAGAAAAAGCTTGTGGAATCTGGGCTTCAGGTACCAGAATTCTGATCCTGTGCTGTCAAGAGTCACACTCCCTGTCTTTCATTATTGCTTTTCTCTGTAAAACTTTATGCTGTAGCAAAAAGCTTTCTACAAGATGGTAACTCTCAGCTACAGATTCATATCCTCCCCAATTTAGCAAACCTAATAGAACTTAATAGAAGATCTTTTCCCTAATACAAAGATAATTTTCTTCTCTCAACTTTTGTATATCAAGTCCAGAGAGAATTCTGTTTCTACTTGAATAGCAGTAATTGATGACTAAACTTAAGTTGCATGTCTACACCTGTTGCTAGGCAATGGTATCTATTAACAGAATATATTGTGTGCTGGACAGAAAAATATAATAAATTAACCAAATCCATTACAATACTGAATATAATTTTTAAAACAAATAAAACTCCTACTACTTACAAAAATATTTTATTGTAATAACAGATGTATCTGGGAAAACTGAGAAAGGAATCAGTGTCTGCTCTTGATGGTGCAAGTATCTTTCACCTTCCAAAGTACATAGTCTTCCTTGTTCTATTTTCCTCACTAAAGGGAATAGGAGTTGATGTGGAGCTTTTTGTTTAATTGGAAAATATTTAATACAAGAACATATCACAGATGAAGGTGTGGTTTTTAAAGAACTATAGGGCAAAAGGAGAGATACTTTGGAATGTGACTATCTGAAGAGAATAACATGAAGACTTTGAGAGAATCCAGACTGTTGCATTGGGGCTAAGAAGAGAAGAGAACGGTCATGTATGGGAGTAACTTGGAAACAAAGATTTGTTAAGAAAGGAAAATATACAGAAAGGCATATACACACACAGTTTCGGATGTGCATGGAAATATATACATAAGAAATGAGGAAAGAATTTCATCTAGACTATTATTTTTTATTTAGATTCCTTTGAATGTCGTTTGATTTTCCATTGATCACTAGCATAAGAACAGAAAAGAGTTTGCTTCTGAAGCAGTTCAGATCTAAGCATTTTTGGAAGTTCTCTGAGAGACAAACAGTATCCTTTATCTTAGGCCAACACAGCTAAAAACTAAGGTAGATTTATGAGCTTGACACAGGAAATGCAAGTGATTCTCTGGAGTCCACTTCTCAAATGATCTTAGAACCTTATTTGAATTGTTTGCATATTTATAAAAAATCCACTGTAGCTACTTCCTGTCTTTACCATTTGCCAGCTCTGCCACAGTTAGAGACTTCCCCAGAGTAGCTTCTAGCACCTCCTCTTTTCATCTTCCCCACCTTTTCTGACACCCACTCTATCCCTGCTTACCCTGTCTGTCCCATCCTTTCCCCCCAACTGCTTTCTTTCCATTAGTTTGCTCTAACATTATCATGTCAAAACTTTAGAAAGCTGCAACTCCGCAGCAAAGGACATTAACAGTGTGAATGGAAATAGGGCTGCAGTAACTGAAAGGAGAAAAAGGAAGCCCAATTACCCATGGAAATGGCTTAGTAAACTGAAATTATAATTGAGTTTGGGCTGAAAGAATGTGGTATTCCCCGCATATCATAATTTTGAATTGCAAATACAAGTCTTTAGGTTAACTCCAAGATCTATGAATTGGACAAACAATGTTTAGTGGGATAAACAGAAAATTGATACAAATATAACATAAAACAATCAAGTGCTTTAAGTTCCCAAAGGTTTTGCAGCCTGGTGTACACACACTATAGGTACACTCTGAAAGCGAGCTGATGGACCTGCAACTTGCATTGTAAACAATTATTATGGAATATTCTCTTGGTTTTCTTCCACCCTTCATGAGGTTCTCTCTATAAATACCTTCATTAAATGCCAAAGGCTTTAAGCTAACATATCTTGTTTCCATCCATTGCAAAATGTTTCTATTTATTTTTTCAATAATGCTGCTTTTGTAATAACACCAGACTAGATGTTGGGGTGGGGGAGGAGAAATGAAACAAGAAAAAGAAAGGTCACAATTTTAAGCCATATGGGATTTTTTTATTGTTATGTTTGAAGTGTGTTTAGCACAGAGACAAATTGTACATTTACTGCAAGTCACCGGGACCTAATGAGCTCCTAATGTGTCCCATACTTCAAGGTTTTTCAGAACAAGCCAGTAACTTAGCAACCACAGCTAAACCTTGACAGGAATAATCATTATTTGTGTTGCAGCTTCAGGCTTCCCCACGATAGTTTTCTTTCAATTTTTTTTTCTTTCCCATCTATATATATATATATATATATATATATATATATATATATATATATATATATATATGGACCCCAGAACCAGGCAGAAAAGTGAAGGCTGGGAAGGGAGAATTTCCCCCCTGCTGCTTCAGGTCACAAATGGCACAACCAGAACATGAGTTAATAATATTTCCCAGAGGGGTCACCACTGCGATTGGGAACACCCATTTCGTGGACTCCTGGGTCCCCATCGATTGGCACCTAGTGAGCAGAGTGGAGGAGTGTGGACCAGAGGGACTCTCAAAAACTTCTCCAGAAGATGGCGGAGGAATAGGACAGGGAGACCACTTTCTCCCCCACAAATTCATCAAAAGAACATTTGAACGCTGAGTAAATTCCACAAAACAACTTCTGAATGCTGGCAGAGGACATCAGGCACCCAGAAAAGCAGCCCATTGTCTTTGAAAGGAGGTAGGAAAAAATATAAAAGATAAAAAGAGAGACAAAAGAAGTAGGGATGGAGCTCCATCCCGGGAAGGGAGTGTTAAAAAAGAGAGAAGTTTCCAAACACCAGGAAACACTCTCACTGCTGAATCTGTGGTGAGCCTTGGAACCACAGAGGGCAACACAACCAGGAGGAAAAATAAATAATTAAAACCCATAGATTACGTACCCAATGGTAACTCCCCCAGCGGAGAAGAAGCACAGAGGCCTGCATGCGCCACTAGCAAGCAGGGCTGGGCAGGGAGGCACAGGCTGCATTGCTTGGAGTAAGGACTAGGCTTGAATGCCCTGAGGGCAATCTGAGGGAACTAACGGGAGAGCAAACCAGACTGTGGGATAGCTACCACGTGAAAAGCCCTAACCTGAAACACCATCAGGCCTGGTCATAGAACAAAGGACTGAGCAGAGCTAGACAGCTGCAGGCCGGCCCATCCCCCTCCGGTGACAGGCAGGCGAGGGCAGCCAGAGCCAGAAGGGGGCAATTGTGGCCCCAGAGAGGCATTGTCTACCAAACTGCAAGCAGGCTTTGTTCCTAACCAAGACTTCTTGGGATTCTGGATGGTCAACATCTGCCTGAGAAGGTGCGCCGGTTATACACCCAGAAAACTGAGCAGCAGGGACGGGGGAGGTGATAAATTGCAGCGACCGCACTCACCAAACACCTGGTCACCTGAGCTGCTCAGACCTGGGAAGGGCACAAAACACAGGCCCAACCGAGTCTGTGCCTTTGAGGACTACCCGAGTGCTTGAACCTGAGCAGCTTAGACCTGGGAAGTACATAAAACCCAGGGCCAGCCTCAGACGGTTCCCAGTGGAGCAACCTAGAGCCTGAGCAGTGTGGGCAGGGAGGACACACGTGCCATGAGCAGGGGCAGGCCCAGTGTCTGAGACACTGAGAGCACATGCCACTGTTATTTGTTTGCAGTGTCCCTCCCTTCCCGCAGTACAACTGAACAAGTGAGCCTAAAAAAGTGTCCACCACCACCCTCTTGCATCAGGGTATAAATTAGACACTGAAGAGACCAGCAAACAGAAGAAGCTACAACAGAGGGAACCTCCTTGGAAGTGACAGGTGCAATAGATTAAAACCGTGTAGTTAGTATCAGCTAAATCAGAAGGGGCCTATGCTGCTGCTGCTGCTGCTAAGTTGCTTCAGTCGTGTCCGACTCTGTGCAACCCCATAGATGGCAGCCTGCCAGGCTCCACCATCCCTGGGGTTCTCCAGGCAAGAACCCTGGAGTGGGTTGCCATTTCCTTCTCCAATGCATGAAAGTGAAAAGTGAAAGTGAAGTCGCTCAGTCGTGTCTGACTCCTAGCAACCCCATGGACTGAAGCCTACTAGGCTCCTCCATCCATGGGAGTTTCCAGGCAAGAGTACCAGAGTGGGTTGCCATTGCCTTCTCCGAGAAGGGCACTATAAATCTTGAGAAATATAAGCCAGATCAAGGAACTATCCAAAAATGCCCACAACTGCCCACAACACCACCAGAAAAAGTCCTAGATATATTTTTACTATTTTTACTATCATTCTTTAATTTTTTTATATTTTAAAGTCCTCTATTACTCTAATTTTCATTTTTATAATGTACTATTACTTTGCAAAAAAAGAGAGAGATCCTATTTTTTAAAGCAAACTTCATATATATATATTATAATTTTGTGACTTTTTTTTTCTTTAATATTGAATTTTTGAAAATTCAACCTCTACTCTAGATTTTTAATCTTTGCGTTTTGGTATTTGTTATCAATTTTTGTACCTTTAAGAACCCAATCTTCAGTATCCATTTTTACTTGGGAGCGAGATTACTGGCTTGACCACTCTCTCCCTCTTTGGACTCTCCTTTTTCTCCACCAGGTTGCCTCTGTCTCCTCCCTCCCCCTTTTCTTCTCTACCCAACTCTGTGAATTTCTTTCTGTGTTCCAGATGGTGGAAAACACTTAGGGAACTGATTACTGGCTGGATCTCTCTTGCTCCTTTTGATTCCCCCCTTTATCCTCCTGGCCACCTCTATCTCCTTCCTCCCTCTTCTCTTTCCTATGTAACTCCGTGAACATCTCTAAGTGGTCCAGACTGTGGAGCACACATAAGGAAGTGATTACTGGCTAGCTTGCTCTCTCGTCTTTTGATTCCACATCATCTCATCCTGGTCACCTCTGTTTCCCTCCTCCCTCTTCTCTTCTCCATGTAACTCTGTGAACCTCTCTGGGTGTCCCTCACTGCGGAGAAACTTTTCATCTTTAACCTAGATGTTTTATCAATGGTGCTGTATAGATGGAGAAGTCTTGAGGCCACAGTAAAAATAAAACTGTAAACCAGAAGCAGGAGGCTTAAGTCCAAATCCTGACAACACCAGAGAACTCCTGACTCCAAGGAACATTAATTGACAGGAGCTCATCAAACGCCTCCATACCTACACTGAAACCAAGCACCACCCAAGGGCCAACAAGTTCCATAGCAAGACATACCACACAAATTCTTCAGGAACATAGCCCTGAGCTTCAATATACAGGCTGCCCAAAGTCACTCCAAACCTACTGATATTTCATAACTCACTACTGGACACTTCATTGCACTTCAGAGAGAAGAAATCCAGCTCCACCCACCAGAACACCCTAACCAGGAAACCTTGACAAGCCACCCATACAACCCCACCCACAGCAAGGAAACTCCACAATAAAGAGAACTCCACAAACTGCCAGCATACAGAAAGGTCACCCCAAACAAAGCAATAAAAACAAGATGAAGAGACAGAGGAATACCCAGCAGGTAAAGGAACCGGAGAAATGCCCACCAAACCAAACAAAAGAGGAAGAGATAGGGAATCTACTTGATAAAGAATTCCGAATAATGATAGAGAAAATGATCCAAAATCTTGAAAACAAAATGGAATCACAGATAAATAGCTTGGAGACAAGATTGAGAAGATGCAAGAAAGGTTTAACAAGGACCTAGAAGAAATAAAAAAGAGTCAATATATAATGAAAAATGCAATAAATGAGATTAAAAACACTCTGGAGGGAACAAATAGTAGAATAACAGAGGCAGAAGATAGGATTAGTGAGGTAGAAGATAGAACGGTAGAAATAAATGAATCAGAGAGGGAAAAAGAAAAACAAAAGAAATGAGGACAATCTCAGAGACCTTTGGGACAATGTTAAATGCCCCAATATTTGAATCATAGGATTCCCAGAAGAAGACAAAAAGAAAGACCATGAGAAAATACTTGAGGAGATAATAGTTGAAAACTTTCCTAAAATGGGGAAGGAAATAATCACCCAAGTCCAAGAAACCCGGAGACTCCCAAACAGGATAAACCCAAGGTGAAACACCCCCAAGATACATATTAATCAAGTTAACAAAGATCAAACACAAAGAACAAATATTAAAAGCAGCAAAGGAAAAACAACAAATAACATATAAGGGGATTCCCATAAGGATAAGAGCTGATCTTTCAATAGAAACTCTTCAGGCCAGGAGGGAATGGCAGGACATACTTAAAGTGATGAAAATAACCTATAGCCCAGATTACTGTACCAATAAGGATCTCATTCAAATATGAAGTGAAGTGAAGTCATTCAGTCATGACTCTTCGTGATCCCATGGACTGTAGCCTGACAGGCTCCTCCATCCATGGGATTCTCCAGGCAAGAGTACTGGAGTGGGTTGCCATTTCCTTCTCCAGGGGATCTTCCCAACCCAGGGATCTAACCGGGTCTCCTGCATTGTAGGCAGATGCTTTACCATCTGAGCCACCAGGGAAATCCTTATTCAAATGTGAAGAAATCAAAAGCTTTACAGACAAGCAAAAGCTGACAGAATTCAGCACCACCAAACCAGTTCTCCAAAAAATGCTTAAGGATCTTCTCTAGACAGGAAATACAAAAAGGGTGTATAAACTTGAGCCCCAAACAATGAAATAAATGGCAACAGGATCATACTTCTAAATAATTACCTTAAACGTAAGTGGGTTGAATGCCCCAACCAAAAGACAAAGACTGGCTGAATGGATAAAAAAATAAGACCCCTATATATGTTGTCTACAAGAGACTCACCTCAAAACAAGGGACACACACAGACTGAAAAAGAAGGGCTGGAAAAAGATATTCCGCACAAATAGAGACCAAAAGAAAGCAGGAGTAGCAATACTCATATCAGAGAAAACAGACTTCAGAACAAAGGCTGTGAAAAGAGACAAAGAAGGACACTATATAATGATCAAAGGATCAATCCAAGAAGAAGATATAACAATTATAAATATATATGTACCCAACATAGGAGCACTGTAATATGTAAGACAAATGCTAACAAGTATGAAAGGGAAAATTAACAATAACTCAATAATGGTGGGAGACTTTAATACCCCACTCACACCTATGGATAGATCAACTAAACAGAAAATTAACAAAGAAACACAAACTTTAAATGATACAATAGACCAGTTAAACCTAATTGATATCTATAGGACATTTCACCCCAAAACAATGAATTTCACCTTTTCTCAAGCTCACACGAAAACTTCTCCAGGATAGATCATATCCTGGGCCATAAATCTAGCCTTGGTAAATTAAAAAAAAGTTTAAATCATCCCAAGTATCTTTTCTGACCACAATGCAGTAAGATTAGATTTCAATTACAGGAGAAAAACTATTTAAAATTCCAATATATGGAGGCTGAACAAGACGCTGCTGAATAAGCAACAAATCACAGAAGAAATCAAAAAAGAAATCAAAATATGCATAGAAACAAGTGAGAGTGAAAACACAACAACCCAAAACCTATGGGACACTGTAAAAGCAGTGCTAAGGGGAAGGTTCATAGCAATACAGGCATACCTCAAGAAACAAGAAAAAAGTCAAATAAATAACCTAACTCTACACCTAAATCAACTGGAAAAGGAAGAAATGCAGAACCCAGGATTAGTAGAAGGAAAGAAATCTTAAAAATTAGGGCAGAAATAAATGCAAAAGAAACAAAAGAGACCATAGCAAAAATCAACAAAGCCAAAAGCTGGTTCTTTGAGAGGATAAATAAAATTGAAACCATTAGCCAGACTCATCAAGAAACAAAGGGAGAAAAATTAGATCAATAAAATTAGAAATGAAAATGGAGAGATCACAACAGACAACACAGAAATACAAAGGATCATCAGAGACTACCATCAGCAATTATATGCCAATAAAATGGACAACTTGGAAGAAATGGACAAATTCTTAGAAAAGTACAACTTTCCAAAACTGAACCAGGAAGAAATAGAAAATCTTAACAGACCCATCACAGCACGGAAATTGAAACTGTAATCAGAAATCTTCCAGCAAACAAAAGCCCAGGTCCAGACGGCTTCACAGCTGAATTCTACCAAAAATTTCGAGAAGAGCTAACACCTTATCCTACTCAAACTCTTCCAGAAAATTGCAGAGGAAGGTAAACTTCCAAACTCATTCTATGAGGCCACCATCACCGTAATACCAAAGTCTGACAAAGATGCCACAAAAAAAGAAAACTACAGGCCAATATCACTGATGAACATAGATGCAAAAATCCTTAACAAAATTCTAGCAATCAGAATCCAACAACACATTAAAAAGATCATAAATCATGACCAATTGGGCTTTATCCCAGGGATGCAAGGATTCTTTAATACCCGAAAATCAATCAATGTAATACGCCACATTAACAAATTGAAAAATAAAAGCCATATGATTATCTCAATAGATGCAGAGAAAGCCTTTGACAAAATTCAACATCCATTTATGATAAAAACCCTCCAGAAATCAGGAATAGAAGGAACATACCTCAACATAATAAAAGCTATATATGACAAACCCACAGCAAACATTATCCTCAATGGTGAAAAATTGAAAGCATTTCCCCTAAAGTCAGGAACAAGACAAGGGTGCCCACTTTCACCACTACTATTCAACATAGTTTTGGAAGTTTTAGCCACAGCAATCAGAGCAGAAAAAGAAATAAAAGGAATCCAGATTGGAAAAGAAGAAGTAAAACTCTCACTTTGCAGATGACATGATCCTCTATATGGAAAACCCTAAAGACTCCACCAGAAAATTACTAGAGCTAATCAATGAATATAGTAAAGTTGCAGGATGTAAAATCAACACACAGAAATCCCTTGCATTCCTATACACTAATAATGAGAAAACAGAAAGAGAAATTACGGAAACAATTCCATTCACCATTGCAACGAAAAGAATAAAATACTTAGGAATATATCTACCTAAAGAAACAAAGACCTACATATAGAAAACTATAAAACACTGGTCAAAGAAATCAAAGAGGACACTAATAGGTGGAGAAATATACCATGTTCATGGATCAGAAGAATCAATATAGTGAAAATGAGTATACTACCCAAAGCAAGGAAAATATAAGCAAGGTGAAAAGACAGCCATCTGAATGGGAGAAAATAATAGCAAATGAAGCAACTGACAAACAACTAATCTCAAAAATATACAAGCAACTTATGCAGCTCAACTCCAGAAAAATAAACGACCCAATCAAAAAATGGGCCAAAGAACTAAATAGACATTTCTCCAAAGAAGACATATGGATGGCTAACAAACACATAAAAAGATGCTCAACATCACTCATTATTAGAGAAATGCAAATCAAAACCACAATGAGGTACCACTTCACACCAGTCAGAATGGCTGCGATCCAAAAATCTGCAAGCAATAAATGCTGGAGAGGGTGTGGAGAAAAGGGAACCCTCCTACACTGTTGGTGGGAATGCAAACTAGTACAGCCACTATGGAGAACAGTGTGGAGATTCCTTAAAAAATTGCAGATAGAACTACCGTATGACCCAGCAATCCCACTGCTGGGCATACACACCAAGGAAACCAGAATTGAAAGAGACACATGTACCCCAATGTTCATTGCAGCACTGTTTATAATAGCCAGGACATGGAAACAACCTAGATGTCCATCAGCAGATGAATGGATAAGAAAACAGTGGTACATATACACAATGGAGTATTACTCAGCCGTTAAAAAGAATTCATTTGAATCAGTTCTGATGAGATGGATGAAACTGGAGCTGATTATACAGAGTGAAGTAAGCCAGAAAGAAAAACACCAATACAGTATACTAACACATATATATGGAATTTAGGAAGATGGCAATGACGACCCTGTATGCAAGACAGGGAAAGAGACACAGATGTGTATAACGGACTTTTGGACTCAGAGGGAGAGGGAGAGGGTGGGATGATTTGGGAGAATGACATTCTAACATGTATACTATCATGTGAATTGAATCGCCAGTCTATGTCTGACGCAGGATGCAGCATGCTTGGGGCTGGTGCATGGGGATGACCCAGAAAGATGTTCTGGGGAGGGAGGTGGGAGGGGGGTTCATGTTTGGGAATGCATATAAGAATTAAAGATTTTAAAATTTAAAAAATAAAAAACTAAAAATTAAAAAAAAAAAATAAAAAAAATAAAAATTAAGTGCAATCCCTATCAAGCTACCAACGGTATTTTTCACAGAGCTAGAGCAAATAATTTCAAAATTTGTATGGAAATACAAAAAACCTCGAATAGCCAAAGCAATCTTGAGAAAGAAGAATGGAACTGGAGGAATCAACCTGCCTGACTTCAGGCTCTACTACAAAGCCACAGTCATCAAGACAGAACAGTACTGGCACAAAGACAAAGAAATATAGATCAATGGAACAAAATAGAAAGCCCAGAGATAAACCCACGCACCTATGGACACCTTATCTTTGACAAAGCGGGCAAGAATATACAATGGAGAAAAGACAATCTCTTCAACAAGTGGTGCTGGGAAAACTGTTAACCACTTGTAAACTAATGAAACTAGAACACTTTCTAACCCCATACACAAAAATAAATTCAAAATGGATTAAAGATCTAAACATAAGACTAGAAACTATAAAACTCCTAGAGGAGAACATAGGCAAAACACTCTCTGACATAAATCCCAGCAGGATCCTCTATAACCCACCTCCCAGAATATTGGAAATAAAAGAAAAAATAAACAAATGGGACCTAATTAAAATTAAAAGCTTCTGCACAACAAAGGAAACCATAAGTAAGTTAAAAAGACAGCCTTCAGAATGGGAGAAAATAATAGCAAATGAAGCAACTGACACAGAATTAATCTCAAAAGTATACAAGCAACTCCTGAAGCTCAATTCCAGAAAAATAAACAGCCCAATCAAAAAATGGGCCAAAGAACTAAATAGACATTTCTCCAAAGAGGACATACAGATGGCTAATAAGCACATGAAAAGATGCTCAACATCACTCATTATCAGAGAAATGCAAATCAAAACCATAATGAGGTGCCATTTTACACCAGTCAGAATGGTTGCTATCCAAAAGTCTATAAACAATAAATGCTAGAGAGGGTGTGGAGAAAAGGGAACCCTCTTACACTGTTGGTGGGAAGGCAAACTAGTACAGCCACTATGTAGAAGAGTGTAGAGATTCCTTAAAAAACTGGAAATAGAACTGCCTTATGACCCAGCAATCCCACTGCTTGGCATACACACCAAGGAAACCAGAATTGAAAGAGACACATGTACTCCATTGTTCATCATAGCACTGTTAATAATAGCCAGGACATGGAAGCAACCCAGATGTCCATCAGCAGGTGAATGGATAAGAAAGCTGTGGTACATATACACAATGGAGTATTACTCAGGCATTAAAAAGAATACATTTGAATCAGTTCTAATGAGGTGAATGAAACTGGAGCTTATTATACAGAGTGAAATAAGCCAGAAAAAAACACCAATACAGTATGCTAATGCATATATATGGAATTTAGCAAGATGGTAATGATAACCCTGTATGTGAGACAGCAAAAGAGACACAGATGTATAGAACAGTCTTTTGAACTCTGTGGGAGAGGGAGAGGGTGGGGATGATTTGGGAGAATGGCATTGATACATGTATAATATCATATGCGAAATGAATCGCCAGTCCAGGTTTGATGCATGATACAGGATGCTTGGGGCTGGTGCACTGGGATGACCCAGAGGGATGGTATGGGGAGGGAGGTGGGAGAGGGGTTCAGGATTGGGAACATGTGTACACCCGTGGTGGATTCATGTTGATGTATGGCAAAACCAATACAATATTGTAAAGTAATTAGCCTCCAATTAAAATAGATAAATTTATATTTTAAAAAAGAATTATTTCCCAGAAACACTAAAGAAGGTAATGGGAAAAAGGCTAGATATGGTCATTTCAGGTGAATGAGTACCAGATATATTTGCTACTCAATATTTATGAATTCAACATTTACAGTTTTGGCAATTTAAAAATCAACATAAAATTCTCTAATGTATATAGAAAACAAATTCAAGGTTACCAAAGGAGAAAGGAGGTGGGGGAGAAATAAATTAGGAGTTTGAAATGAGCAAATACAAACTACTATGTATAAAATACATAAATGACAAGGTCCTACTGTATAGCACAAGGAACTATATTCAATATCTTAACCATAATAGGAAAGAATATGAAAAAGAATGTATGTATATATACATATATACACACATGAAGAGGAATTAAAAAGCCTCTTGATGAAAGTAAAAGAGAGTGAAAAAGTTGGCTTAAAGCTCAACATTCAGAAAACGAAGATCATGGCACCCGGTACCATCACTTCATGGGAAAGAGATGGGGAAACAGTGTCAGACTTTATTTTTGGGGGCTCCAAAATCACTGCAGATGATGACTGCAGCCATGAAATTAAAAGACGCTTACTCCTTGGAAGAAAAGTTATGACCAACCTAGACAGCATATTGAAAAGCAGAGACATTACTTTGCCGACTAAGGTCCATCTAGTCAAGGCTATGGTTTTTCCACTGGTCATGTATGGATGTGAGAGTTGGACTGTGAAGAAGGCTGAGCACCGAAGAATTGATGCGTTTGAACTATGGTGTTGGAGAAGACTCTTGAGAGTCCCTTGGACTGCAAGGAGATCCAACCAGTCCATTCTGAAGATCAACCCTGGGATTTCTTTGGAAGGAATGATGCTAAAGCTGAAACTCCAGTACTTTGTCCACCTCATGCGAAGAGTTGACTCATTGGAAAAGACTTTGATGCTGGGAGGGATTGGGGGCAGGAGAAGAAGGGGACGACAGAGGATGAGATGGCTGGATGGCATCATTGACTTGATGGACGCGAGTCTGAGTGAACTCCGGGAGATGGTGGTGGACAGGGAGGCCTGGCATGCTGCGATTCATGGGATCGCAAAGAGTCGGACACGACTGAGCGATTGAACTGAACTGAACTGACACACATATATTATGTCTATATAAGTGAATCACTTTGCTGTATACCAGAAACTAACACAACATTCTAAATCAACTATACTTTAACAAGAAATAAAAATTCTCAGATGTATAAAATATTTTAACATTACTGAGGTACAAATTTGTGACATAGGATCCTCCTGGGTAGTCCACTGGTTAAGAATCCACTTGCCAATGCAGGGGACACGGGTTCAAACCCTGGTCCAGAAACCAAGATCCCAGGTGCCCTAGGACAACTAAACTCATACTTCAACTACTGAGCTCACGTACTCCAGAGCCCGCATGCTGCAACTACTAAACCTAAGTGCCACAACAAGAGAAGCCATCATAAGGAGAAGCCCACACACTGCAACCAGAAAGTAGCCCCTGCTTTCTACAACTACGGAAAGCCTGTGTGCAGCAACAAACAGCCTGTGCGATGCAGCCAAGACCCAGTACAGCCCCAAATGACAAATAAATAACAAGTAAAATTATTTTAAAATATCTGTGACATAAACTCCTTAAAGGTAGCAAGTTGCTTGATCAGTGAGTGAATCTAGCTGATCACCCAGCATCTTGACTGCAGTCCATGTTAGCTGTTCTCTATTGAAGTACTAAAAAATAAACTGTTTCATTAGGAATCTCTACCCCTCCCCATTCCCTTTAAAATGACAGTAACAACAACAAAAACTTCTCATGAAGACGATGAAAGGAAAGGGGAGCATATCTAAGCTAGCATTAGTGTCCAACCAGAAAATAAAAAAAATTATAGGATAAACCCTAATATGCATGGAGATCCATACAGATCTGTAGGTGTTGCCCATAAATTTCAAAGGTCTATCAGAGTTATCATGGCTTCTGCAGTACTGGAGAAGTCATATCACTGGTGTGCTTAGTCACTCAGTCATGTCCAACTCTTTGCGACCCTTTGGACTGTAGCCTGCCAGTCTCTTTTGTCCGTGGGAATTTTTAGGCAAGAATACTGGAATGGATTGCTATTTCCCTTCTTCAGCAGATCTTCCAAACCCAGAAATCGAACCCATGTCTCCTGTGCTCCTGCACTGCAGGTGAATCCTTTACCCACTCACAGTTAGGACATTTTAATAGACTTTTATTATTATTGGGGAGATTGCAGCAATGGTGAAAAGGCTTACTTAAGCAGACCTATTTCTGATTTCACAGGCTGATCCACATAAAAGGTACCAGTTGATGGAAAACCCAAAACAGAAGAGAAAATGTTATTTTAACACAGTTCTTTTTTTAATTAGATTTTTTTCAGATTGAGAAAATAAAAGGGACATTGCTTAGTTTACACTGTTTTAAAAAGATAAATAATACAACACTATGGATATTCAGAATGTCTGAGCTCAAGACCTCAACCCTGTGATTAACTAACTAGTCAAGTGACTATGGGTTATAGTTAACCACTCTGGATCTAGAACTGTTTTTAAATTGTTGTAGACCAGGGTAGTCCCTTATGCTGAATAAATGATCTTTTGGAAAAAGCACAGTGATAGGACAGGATATTGCCTAACACTGTGAATAGTTCTGAATGAATGTCTGCAAAGGTGAATGCTAGTTCCTGCTATCCTTTTTCCTGAAAAGAAAATAATTATAATTGTTTTCAGCATAAGCAGGTGCTTGTGGGACCTTATTAATGCATTCTTAGGTCTCCATTAACAATTTAAAGGATAGATACCTTGTAAGTCTGATTAATAAAAATTGCTCCTGCAGGTTCTCATGAAAAATAAGCTTTGGTGAATGATACTGTCTGAGTTTCTTATGCATACATATTGGAAGTAATCAGTTTACTGTCATGTAATTATTTATATGAGCAAAGGTTAATAGATAGCTGATAAACGAGAGAGACCTTTGTCTCTTTCTGGACATAACATAAATAGTTCTACGTGGTGGAAATAACAAATGGAAGGTGAACACAGATAGTCCATTAGGAGGTAGAGGACTGTTAAGAGAATGAGGAGGAGTCAGGAAGAAGCTTAGGACTAGCTGAAAGGGGACTGGAACCCTCAAATGAAAGAATACAAAGTTGGATGCCATGAGAACATGTAAACTTTCAAGATGCCTGGCAAAAGGGACTTGGAAGTTAGATATTGGTATATAGCCTAAGGAATTATGATCAGAACTGTCTTATAATCTTAACAAAGCTTCACTGATTTTGTCTGTATCCCATTTAATTGCCTGAGACCACGTTGTTTATACGATTGCTAAGGCGTCCTTTTGCATAACTCCTGGGAGTCTACATCAATGATTGTGGACTGCACAATGCTGTGGGGATGCAGTTCACAGAGACCATTCTGTGACAGGTGACTCCTGGAATGTGCAGTATGGAGACTGATAGACTCACTCTTACTAGTCAAATATTTCTGCCTCTGTACATAAATGGACAGAAGTCACTATTCACTTAAGAAAGCTATAGAGAATTTGGGTGTATACATATGATGGTGGGGAGTGAGTGGGGACAGTGATATTCCTAATTCCATGAACAACAGACAGAGCTACTAACTCTCTGTGAATGACAACTGGGATGAGGCTATGCTGCTACAAATAAATGAAAGCCCCACCTTATGGGTTAGAGACAAATCTGGAGGAAAGGAGAAGACACTGGCAATGTACAGTAGAGTCATGTAATGAACCTAGCTTGACGGTTTCTCAGGATTATCTAAACTGCAAACTGTCATTTGAGGATGGAGCTTATAGTAACATATGGGTGCTCTCTCAGGGGGAAGAGAGGGGGAGAGAGAGAGGGAAAAACAAGAGAGGGGGATAAGGGAGAGAGGGAGGGAGGGCAAGAAAGGAGAAGGAATGAAGAGAGGTGATCAACTAGAAGGAGGAGGAGGTGGGGGGGGCAGTCAATTTTAGATGGGAGCTTATTTTAATATGTAAGTTTTAGTCCACAAAAAACTATTTTCAATTCCATAGCTAAGGTACCTGAATTCTATGATTTGGGGTATTGTAGTCTGGTGGCCTTGGAGAACACAAAGAAAGAATATAAAATAAAGTTTCACCTTTCTTTTCCTTTGCCAAGGCAAGTTTTGTGAAAACAGAAATATAACCTCACCTCTCTTCTGACTTTACTGAGAAATATAAAAAAGAATTCTGAGAAGAAATTACTGTGAATTTTTATGAGGTGAAATAAAGATAGATTTTTTGAGGGGGGTGAAAGGAATCTTTTTTAGTTACTACCCTGAAGTTATGAGAAACTAAGGACAAGGGGGGATTTATCTCAGCTGTGATCAGCCAAGAAAAATGCTCAAATCATGTTCCTTTAAGGAAAAAACAGAATAAAAACTACACATTCCTTACATGTGATTGGTATATGGATTGACTCCCAGTTTGTATTAATAGTTTTGATAGTCAACAGCTTTATAGTAGACTGTTTAAACAAACCAGGCAGTAATCCAAAATAAACTAAAAATTGTTCTGTTTCTACTGACTGCAAGACAAAATTTAAAGTATATATAGAAAAAAATAACAAAAAGATGAGCAATAATTAATGATAAGAAAGGCTTATGATGAGGGTTTGACCAGGAATTTTCTTTATCTAACAGTATCATTGTGGTACTGTATGACAACATATTGCTGTGCTTTGGGAAACTTGCAATTTTCCTTTCACCATAATCACCTCGGCTGAATCAGTTCAGTTCAGTTCAGTTTGACAAGTATTTATTGAGCATTTTAAGCTGAAATGGAAAGAAACTGGACTTGGTTTCAGATTACCTGGATTTGATTCTGGCTCTGCTAGTTACCTGCTATTTGACTTTTACTAAATAAACTTACCTTTTTGTATCATGGTTTTTCAATGTGTAAAATGAAAGTCGACACAAGTAGGAAGGCCCTTTTGGGTATTGAAATGTGAGTACAAACATAACACTTTCCTGGGATTTAAGAGGAATGTAAAAAGTTACATGATCTGAGACTCTCTGCCACTTAGATGACAATGTGAACAGCCAGCCCAGGTTGTTTGCTTATTTGCTCTCACATCTATTAATATGAATATTACTTGCTCCTTTTCTGTCTTGTTCCACATTTCCTGAGCCTTTTGCTTCGTCCTGAAGTTTGACTAATGACAGACACTGCTATAAGACTGGAGAATGTGAAGAGAAAAAAGCCAGAATGATTTATTTTTTCTTTTTCTCTGCCTGGATAGTGTCTAGAGCAGTAGCTCTGGCTCTTGTTAGATCAGTGATCCCACATCTTTTTAGCATCAGGGACCAGTTTCTTGGAAGAGAATTTTTCCATGGACTGGGGTTGGGGGATAGTTTCAGGATGATTTAAGATCATTACATTTACTATGCACTTTATTTCTAATTTGGATTTCCCAGGTGACTATTGGTAAAGAACCTTCCTACCAATGCAGGAGCTGTAAGAGATGCAGGTTTGATCCCTGGGTCAGGAAGATCCCCTGAAAGGGGGCAAGGCAACCCACTCCAGTATTCTTGCCTGGAGAATCCCATGGATAGAGGAACCTGGTGGGCAACAGTCTGTAGTGTTACATAAAGTTGGTTATGATTGAGTGAGGCCTTCCTTGGTGGCTCAGATGATAAGGAATCTGCCTGCGATGCAGGAGACCAGGGTTTGACTCCTGGGTTGGGAAAATCCCCTGGAGAGGGGGATGCTGCCCACTCTAATATTCTTGCCTGGTGAATTTCATTGACAGAGGAGCATGATGGGCCACAGTCCATGAGGCTGCAAAAAGTCAGACATGATTGAGTGACTAACGTACTTTTTATTTCTAATTTTATGCAGCTGCTGATCTGACAGAAGATGCAGGTCTGCAGCCCGGTATTGGACCACCTCCCCTGCACAGTATCATCTGACACAGAACAGGCAAGAAATGTCTACCAGGATGCTTCTGGGCTCTGGTGATACTATTTACTCCCTTAGATCCTCTAGCTCAAGGGTAATAAATAGAACCTATGCCTTGCTTGTGGTACTTACTGGGCTGTTTCCGTGTCTTCTTTCTGGCCTTTACATTTTTTTTTTTTAACTCCCAGTACAATCAATTCCCTTCCAGATCCATTTTCTGACTGGATCCTTAATATTATATAATGAAAAGGCTATTGACGTGGGTACACACACACACACACACACACACACACAATGGAATACTACTCTGTAAAACAAAATAACAGCATTTGCAGAAACACGGATGAACTCAGGGATTATCATACTAAGTAAACTAAATTAGACAGAGAAGGACAAATACCATATGTTACCACTTATATGTGGAATCTAAAATAAGTTACAAAAGAACTTATTCACAAGAGAGAAACAGAATCCCAGACATAGAAAACAAATGTATAGTTACCAAAGGAGAAAGGGGGAGGGATAAATTAGGAGTTTGGGATTAACATATATACACTACTACACATAAAATAAAAAACAAGGTCCTCAGTTCAGTTCAGTCGCTCAGTCGTGTCCAACTCTTTGCGACCCCATGAATCGCAGCACGCCAGGCCTCCCTGTCCATCACCAAGTCCCGGAGTTCACTCAGACTCACGTGCATCGAGTCGGTGATGCCATCCAGCCATCTCATCCTCTGTTGTCCCCTTCTCCTCCTGCCCCCAATCCCCAAGAATCTGAGTTCTTTCCAATGAGTCAACTCTTTGCATGAGGTGGCCAAAGTATTGGAGTTTCAGCTTTAGCATCATTCCTTCCAATGAACACCCAGGGCTGATCTCCTTCAGAATGGTGTGGTTGGATCTCCTTGCAGTCCAAGGGACTCTCAAGAGTCTTCTCCAACACCACACTTCAAAAGCATCAATTCTTCATCACTCAGCCTTCTTCACAGTCCAACTTTCACATCCATACATGACCACTGGAAAAACCATAGCCTTGACTAGATGGACCTTTGTTGGCAAAGTAGTGTCTCTGCTTTTCAATATGCTATCTAGCTTAGTCATAACTTACTTCCAAGGACTAAGTAAACAAGGTCCTGCTGCTGCTGCTGCTGCTGAGTTGCTTCCATTGTGTCCTACTGCATAGCACAGGGAACTATTCAATATCTTATAATATAATATACTGGAAAAGAATATGATAAAAGATAATGGCTTTGTAGGAAAACTATGATAGGCTTCTATCCCAAATCTACCTACTAACTAATCTAGTGATATAGGGGAAAGTTATTTCATCTCTTTAACTGTAATTATTTGAACAATAATACTTAAGTTACAAGATGTTTCTAATGATTAAATGAAAAAATACATGTGAAATGTTGCCTGGCATATATTAAGTGTCTAATAAATGTTAATTTCTTTCTTTTTATTCCCATGGACTACACAGGAAGAAAAAAATATAAGTATAATTATAAAATAACACTAACTATAAACCATATACAAGGATTCCAGGGAGTGCTAATAGAACAAAACTTGCCTACGTTAAGTATCCCACAATTCTAACCCAATCTACAGACTCTTCCCTCTGCTTTGGAACCACCTGTATTTGTGTTTGTGTTGCTATAATAAAATGCTATAGACTTGGTGGCTGAAACAAATAAATGTATTTCCTCACAGTTCTGGAGACTGGGAATTAGTGATCAAGGTGCAGCCAATTCAGTTTCTTATAAGAGCTCTCTTCCTTGCTTGTAGATGGCCATCTTTCTCCTCATATGGCTTTTTCTAGGTGTGTGTGTACAGAGGGTGAAAGAGACAACAAGCTCTCTGGTTGTCAAGCTCTCTCTTCTTATATGGACACTGATTCTATTGAATCAAGGTCCCAAATTTATGACCTCATTTATCCTTAATAACTTTCCTAAAGGCACAATCTCTGAATATAGCCACACCAGAGTTAGAGCTTCAGCATATGAATTTTGGGGTGACACAAACATTCAGTCCATAGCACCTCCTATAAGCACTTTTAAGGTGTGAATAAGGGCTTTTTAGGGCTTCCCAGGTGGTGCTGGTTTTAAAGAGACACAACAGACTCGGGTTCGATCCCTGGGTTGGGAAGATCCCCTAGAGGAGGGCATGGCAACCCACTCCAGTATTCGTGCCTGGAAAATTCCATGGACAGAGAAACCTGGCAGACTTCAGTCCATAGGATTGCAGAGTTGGAAACAATCAAAGTGACTTAGCACACACACAAAAGTGTGAGTAATTGGGACACCCTTCCCTATTTAAAACAGCCAATAGGTACCGTTTGCAAATATAATTTTGCCAATATCCTTCAATCTAAATTTCCATATATTTCTATTTCCAAGTTCCATAAAACTAAGGATTTTTCAAATCTGAAAGTTCATGTCTATAGCTAATAATGGACCTTCTCTTTAGTATATCTGAACTAATTTTTATATTAGTGCTGCATTTAAATCTGGAAAAGGAAGAGTTGTTTTGACTTTGGGGGCCTTTAATGTCCTGCTTTGCAACAACATAAAGACGACTCAAAGAAACCAGGCTCTCTCCCCATTTAAAAGGGTTTCTTAGGTTCAAAGAACATTGCATTTCCCTTTAGACATGAAACATATTTTAGCTAGTCACATATAGTAGTGAAATGGAGAAGATTCTGAGGCAAATAAGTAGGTTTGAAAATCAGCCACAGAAACCAAACACTGAGGTCTGGTAGAACTTGGTGTACTTATGGCAAGCGCTTCATTATAGAAAGTTCAGTTCTACATACTTGCACAAGGAGGGATACAAAACAATCAAACTTTTTAGGGATATTATATCATTATTAAATTTGAAAAGCACTTTGAAAATCTATTGTCTTCATAATAAAATATTTTTAAATGACATAAGCATTAACCTAGGGTGGCGCTAGTGGTAAAGAACCTGCCTGCCAATGCAGGAGACATAAGAGACGTAGGTTCAATCCCTAGGTCAGGAAGATCCCCCTGGAGGAGGGCATGGCAATCCACTCCAGTATTCTTGCTGGGAGAATCCCATGGACAGAGGAGCCTGGTGGGCTACAGTCCATAGGGTTGCATAGAATCAGACAAAACTGAAGCAACTTAGCATGTAAACATTAACTTAACTCATTATTTCATTTCTAACCTATAAAATAGTCATGTAACTTTATCTCATTGTAAATGCTGACATCATATATATGATATTTTTTATAACTGAAACTCCTTAAAAGGGTCAAAAAGAATTTTGAGCAGTATTGACACAATTACTTTCTATATTTACCCAGAAGGTGTGAAATTATTGGTCAAATTTCAAGTGGATGTCTGAAGAAAGGGTGTAAGTAATTACTGTAAATGACAATCTGTGAGAC
This sequence comes from Ovis canadensis, assembly GCF_042477335.2. Lineage (NCBI taxonomy): Eukaryota > Metazoa > Chordata > Mammalia > Artiodactyla > Bovidae > Ovis > Ovis canadensis. The sequence goes on from NC_091245.1 coordinate 184,930,469, forward strand.
GTTACAATGTCAATGGTTAGTCAGGAATAATAGATTTCTCAGATGTTTGTTTCAAGTTCTGTATTGGATTTCCCCAGGTAATCTTTCCTGGCAAAAACAAGAGGAGCTTAGTCATTGAATCTCACTCTGGAGAGACAGTGGGAGATAACTTTCTTATGCCAAATAACATCTGAAAGTCATCACAGGACCCCTCAACCAAACCTGCTGGTTATACTATACTCATTGGCACAATCCCATTTTCAGCAGGAAAAAAAAAAAAAAAGAATGAAAAAAGTGCTCAAAAAGTGCATCCTACAAAATGTATTAAAAGCCAGAGAACCTATTATCAACTTTAATCAAGTAAATCCATTTCTACAAATTCAGCCAAAGTATCCATGGATTAAGATCCATATATAAAGATGTCCATTAACCCCATGACTTATAATGGTGAAAAATCAGAAGAACCTAAATGCCCTCTTGAAAAGGAATGGCTAATTATGGTATACTTATTCAATGGAATATAGTAAGGTAATTTAAATTCTATTTAGCAAAAATAACACAAGAGCAAATGTTATCTTTCATAAGGAGCAAGTACTTTTCTTTAACTTTTTCTAATTTTATGCAGTTTTCAACTATAGCTAAAAGATTAGATAGATGCTTATAAAATCCAGGGGGAACTTACTGGAATCATGAAATTCAACTTTCAAAGTATTTTACAAATTTAGTAATAATATTTCTAAAACATCAAATCCCATTTGCCACGTGATAATTATATGCTTCGTAAGAAACTGAGTATAATAGCCCTTCCTAGGTACTTCCAGTCTGTCTGTCTTCTAATCCACTTACCTTTCTTCATAAATGCTGAAGTGGTGTCTTCACTTTAAACTGAAGTGATGTTGAATATCTTTTGCTTAACTTAGGCTCCTTGGTCTCTCAACTTTAAAATACCAGAAAGTGCCTTCTTCAACCTAGTCCATAACATTGAATGACAGGGTATGAAGTGGTCAAGTTCATGAACTTCAGATTTAGATGGTGAGGTTCTACCACCTGTCACATCAGTTCAGTTATCTACTTGCTCAGAAAGAGATTTAAGTTCTCTCTACTCAGTTTACTCTTGTGTCAATCAGGTCCACTCTGAAGATTACATGAATATGTTCATGGCTTACAGTACTGCTTGGCACATAACATTCAATAAATGTCAGCTGCTATTGATATTATTATCATTATTGTTAGAAAGAGCATCAGAACCTCTATGTACCTTCTTCATTGTCATTGAGTAATATTCTGATACTATTTTGTGTATTGAGGAATAATACATCATTGCATTTTTCAAAAGCAGGATGATAACAATTAGGAATTGGAACATATTTCATAAGTGGAAGGAACAAATAGGAGCATACTTCATGAGTGGAAGGGAATTCAGAAATTGTTCAGCACAAACAACTTTTTTAAAGGTGTTCAGAGATTTCAGGGCTTCCCATGTGGTGGTAGTGGTTAAGATGTGCACAGGGATCAAACCCGTGTCTCCTGTGTCACCTGCAGGAGACACAGGAGACATGGGTTGGATCCTTAGATTGGGAAGATCCCCTGGAGTAGGAAGTGGCAACCTACTCCAGTATTCTTGCTGGGACGATTCCATGGACACAGGAGCCAATGGGCTGCAATCCATGGGGCCAGAGAGCTGGACACTACTGAGTAACTTAGCACAGCATAGCACAGCAGAGAGTGTCAACTTAAACAAGTTATACATTCAGTTTGGGGCCAACTAGAAATAGCAACCAGGAATCCTGGGATCTCATGACTCACTTCTTCCGCTGAGAGACTCTGGAGCCTTGTGTTGACAATGTGCAGCTCTGGGAAATGCTGCAAATTACATTGGAAGGGAGACTAGGAAAGTATCACGTGTCTTAATAGCAGATGAAGCAAGAGAGACTGGGAGAAGACTCTCAACATATTATTATAACATCTGAGGTGAATGAGACAATCTCCCCTTTCATTGAAAACTGTTGTCAGATTCAACAAACAAAGCTGCTTCCTTAAGTACGATGGACACCTGTTCCTCATTGAGAAAATATTTTAAACATCAGATGTAAATTAAAACATTTCATATATTTCAAACAGTATAATTCATAAAAAAACTGTTTACATGTAGCAATAAAAAAAATCTGAGCTTGGCAGTTTTGATTTGTTATTTAACAAATATCTGCATCAATTAGGTTTGTAGGTGCAGCTCTACTCATATTCCCTAATTAGCAAGTGGTTCTGGCTCCTTATTGCCGACTTTACACTGGAATTATACCAAGTTTTTGCTTTTGGTCTCGTCATCAGAACTCCTAGCAAGGTGTAAATAACAATATATACCATATCAGAGTCTGATGTTTTAGCACAAAATGAAAATTCTAAACCTTAAATCATGAGGACTCTATGGGTTTGATCATTTTTAATGTTTGTGAAACCTTGAAATAGTTTAGGGAATTTTATTATGCATTTCAAACTGCATATTTAATATTTCCAACCATGAAATGGTAATAGAGTTATTCCCAAACTTACAAATGAAACCCAGGAAGGTTCAGGGAGGGCAGCACTCTAGAGGATGGCATCTGAATTCAAAATTACATTGTTAAATTGGAGAAGTAATCAGAAATCAACAAAATGAAGTTTAACAGGGACCAGTGGAAATCACGATAAAAAGAAAGAGAGAAAGTGACATGTTGCAGATATGGGAATTCTACAGGAAAATGCGCTATACTCAACTGATTTCACTATTAGAATAAAGTAGGACAAGAACTAATTAAGTCTAATTTCCCCCCTTTTTCTTTTGTTTTCTTCCTTAAATATAGCACTAGAATGCATTAATCCTTGTCCACCAGGCCAACTTAGTCCTCCCTCTTTTTACGCCTTTATTCCTTACTTTCTTCATCCTTGTCTTTTTTAACTTTCTTCAAGCTTTATTCTGCCTAATCAGTCACCTGGTTAGTCTTGACACTAATGGTGAAAGTGATAAAGAAAGAAAGAAAGAACAAGAGTCATACTGAACTACAACTAAAATGACCCAGGAGTCAGTCTATATCACAGGTTAAGAATCTTCTATGTTCCCAGAGGCTCAATGAGGTAGAAAGTGAGCATACCGTGGCATGGTTTTCCAGGTGAGTACTAATGTTTCCCGCCCCGCCTCCCCCTGTCTTAAGCAAGGTCTGGAATTGTGTGAAAAGAGAGGCACATTAATCAGCGCCTGGTGACAAACAATACAGCCACGTTTATCTGTGGCTCTAAACAATGTCAAGAGATTGGGCTGCCTCTCTTACCAACAGAAGGCTGAAATAAGAATTACCGTTACACTCAAGGATCAAGATATATTTTACTTTCTAAGAAACAGCCGAATAGTTTTCAAAAAATGCTTGTGACACTTTACATATTAATGTTTCTAGTTAGTTAGCTGTGTGCGCAGTTGTGTCTGACTCTTTGTGGCCCTATGGACTGTAGCCAGCCAAGCTCTTCTGTCCATTTCAGGCAGGAATACTAGAGTGGGTTGCCATTTCCTTCTCCAGTGGATCTTCCCAACCCAGGGACCCAACACATGTCTTTTGCATTGGCAGGCAGATTCCTTACCCCTGAAACATAGGGGAAGCTGTACATTTTTCTAGCACATATGAAATTGTAATTACTCCTCACATTCTCAAGATCTTTTTATATTGTCTTATTTTTCTTTAATTTTAGCCATGCTAGCTAGTGTGAAATGGTATCTCATTGGAGTTTCAGTTTGCATTCCTCATTGAGTTTTCAATTTGCATTTCCAGGATGATTAATGATGTTAAGCACCTACTCACGTTTTTACTGGTCATTCATATATCTTCCTTTGTAAATTGTCTGTTCAATACTTTTGCTCATTTTTAATTAGATTGTTTGTCTTTTTATTATTGATTTTTAGGAGTGCTTTCTATTTCTTGATACAATTTATTTGTGAGAAACGAATTTTGAGTGTTTTCTTCTAGGTTTTTTCTTGCCTATTCATTTTCCTAATGATGCCTTTTGACGAGCAGATGTTTTTAATTTTGATTATCTCAAACTTAATAGGATTTTTATTCTCTATTATGGCTTGTACATTTTGGATTCTAAGAAATCTTTGCCATCTATAAGGTTAAAAATAATTCTCACATTTTCTTCAAGAGCTTTATAGCTATAGTTTTAAATGTATGATCATTTTAAATTAATTTTGGAACATGGGATAAAGTAGATATAGAAGTCATTTTTTTCCTATTGTGAGCACCCAGTTATTCCAGAATCATTAGTTAAACTACCTTCTCTCATTTAATTAGTATAATGCCCCGGTCAAAAATCGATTGACCAAGCTCAATATTAATTTGGAAATTATTCCCGAACTGATTCTCAACTGATTTAAGGATTCAACATACTTCCAATCAAAATTCTAGCAGGCTTTATTTTAAAAATTAAATTAAATTTATTTTTGTCTTAAAGTATTTTCTTATTGTATATAAAATCTGTAATGAAGAGAATCAAATTTATAAAGCATTTTTTTAACATAAGGACAGATAAAACCACTGAATATGAGCAAAACATAAATATATAATAAAAACAACATGTGTGATCTATATAATAATGAAATTGAATTACCTAAGCTACAAAAATCCTAAGGTAAACACATAGAACACAACAATATATTAATCACTCTGTCAAATACTTTCCCTCATTCCCAGACAGAGAACCTAGTCTCAGTCCCTACAATAGTGTTTTCATATTTTCTTCATAGCACATATGGCAAAGTGTAATGTTTTCTACTATTCTCCTTCATTTGAAGTGTCATTTTTTAAAAGATGGTACATTTATAACTTAGAGTTATACATATTTGTATTTCCACTATAAGTCTCTGCATATGTCACACCCACAGTTAATGCTGAATGAAGGAAATAATTAATGCATGATTACCCATTACCACTAAGTAATAAATGTCCTTGTGGGACCATTTTGTAGCAGGGTTTTTTTAAATAGAAATTGACAAGTTGACTTAAAAATCTTTACAGGAATGCAAAGGCTCTAGAATAGATAAAGTAATTAAAAGAAAGAAGAACAAAGTTAGAAGATTTATTTGACCTGATTTTAAGACTTACTGTTAAAACTCTAATAATCAAGATAGTTTGGATATTTGGAAAAAGATAAACATAGATCAATGGAACAGAAAAGAGAGTCGAGAAATAGACAAATACATATCTGAATTGATTTTTGAGAAAGGTGCCAATGAAATTCAATGAGAAAGGAATATTTTTCAATAAATGAATTCCTGTATGAAAAAAAAAGGAAACATCTGCCATTACCTTATACCACACATAAAAATTAACTCAAACTTGATTATAGTCCTAAATGTAAAACCTAAAACTGTAAAACTCCTAGGATAAAGTCTTTGTGATTGTGGGGTAAGTAAGATTTCTTAGGATATGATAGGATGAGTCATACAAGAAAGAAAAAAAAAGATAAATTGAACTTCATCAACATTAAAAAATTCTTAACTTCAAAGACACCATTAATTAATCAAAAAGACAAGCTACAGACTGGTAGAATATATTCACAGTGATCAGACTAAGAGCTTGAATCTAAAATATATACAGAACTTTTTGAACTTAATTATAAAAGTGCTAACAACTCAAGAAAATAGATACAAGATTTGAAAAGATATGAATGGCCAATGGCATATGAAATGATGCTGAGTATCACGAGGCATTGGTGAAATAAAAATCAAAAACAAGGAGATATGCTCTATACACTCACTAGATAAGTTAAAACTTAAAAACCACCACTACCACCACAAGAAATAAAATCTAGCCATTCTGAGTCCTAATAAGGATGTGAAACGACTGCAGCTCATATTCTTTGAATGGAAATGCTATAACCACTTGGGGATATGTTTGGGGAAAGTTTGGTAGTTTCTTTAAAAATTCAATATATTCCTATCATCCATCATTTTGCAACTAGTTTCCATCATTTTACAACTAGTTATTTCCCTAAAAGAAAAGAAAGCAAATGTCCACACAAAGACTTATATATGTAAATATTCATTGCAGCTTTATTTGTAATAGCCAGAAACTATTGGGAAAATCCAAATATTCATCAACAGTTGAACAGATAAGCAAATAGTGGTATATCAATGAAATACTACTCAGCAATGAAAAGAAAGAATTACAGAAATGCACAACAATGTGCACTATTCCTCAAAATCTTCATGCTAAGTAAATGAACTATGCCAGGAAAAATAAAACACATGTTATTTCATTTATATGAAAGTCTACAAAATGCAAAGTATAATGTCAGAAAGCAAATCACGTGTTCCTATGATGGGGTGTTTAGATGTAAATGGATTACAGATACTTGACACAGGGTACTTTTGGAAAATGATGGGAATATTTATCTTGATCAAGAGTGTGTATATATATGCCCAAACTAGTGAAGTTTGGTATACTTCAATTATACCACAATAAAGGTGAATTAATTCACTGTGTAGATCTAGAATTGTCACTCCTAAAGGTATTATCCAAGAGATAATATGAAGTGAAATGAGCCATATGTCCACATAATAGATTTGGGAAAAAAATAATAAAAAAATGTTCATAGCAACCTTATCCCTTTGAGTTAAAAGCTAGGAAGCAGCAAATGTCCACCAACTGGAGAATGTGATAAATCTGGGACTAGAAAATAATGAGTTACTGATTCACATGACAAGACAAATGATTCTCCAACACATCATGTTAAGCAAAAGTATCCAGATATATCTTTGGTGGTGGTGGTTTAGTCACCACGTTGTGTCTGACTCTTGCGACCCCATGGACTGTAGCCTACCAGGCTCCTCTGTCCATGGGATTTCTCAGGCAATAATACTGGAGTGGGTTGCCATTTCCTTCTCCAAGATATATTTTTATTCACATGCAAAAGCAAAATTTGAAAGTCCCATACTGTGTGATTCATTGATATAGACTCCAAGAAAGAGCACAATTATTTACAGAGATAGATATCAGAAATAAGAAAGTCATTTCTTGAGAGAGAGAGAGTTAGAAGTGACTGAAAAGAGCCAGAGGACTTTCTGTGACAATGTAAACATTCTATTGGGTTAGTACAAATGTAATTGCAGCTTTGGACCATGAATTTGAAATCATTATAACTAGACTCACATACATCTTTACTAATCAAAAGAGGAACCATTACAATCAGTGCATTTCGGCCAACAAGAAATAAGTTTATTCTTGTAGTGTAAAAATCTGTGCTTCAGGATTCACGAACTCTTGGAAAGTGTTTTTTGCATCCTGCTGGTGGTGGAAGCATTTTCCCTGTAAAAAGTTGTCAAGATGCTTGAAGTGGTGGTCAGTTGATCATAGGTCTGATGCATATGGTAGATGAGGCAAAACTCTGAAGCCCAATTCATTCAACTTTTCAAGCATTGGTTGTGCAACATGCAGTCAGGTGTGGTTGTGGAAAAGAATTGGGCTCATTCTATTGACCAATGCTGGCTTCAGGTTTTGCAGTTTTCAGTGCATCTCATTGATTTGTTGAGCATACTTTTCAGACGTAATGGTTTCACTGGGATTCAGAAAGCTGCAGTGGATCAGATGGGCAGCAGGCCTCCAAACAGTGGCCCTGACTTTTCTTTGCTGTAAGTTTGGCTCTGAGAAGTGCTTTGGAGCTTCTTCTCAGCCCAACTACTGAGAAATGGTTCATTGTTGTTGCATAGAATAAAAGAAGAGGACACTACAAAACTATTTTTTTGATTTGCAGTCAGCTAATGGAGCATGCACCTATCAAGCTTTTTCACCTTTCCAATTGGCTTCAAATGCTAAACGACCATAGAATGGTTGACACTGAGTTCTCTGGCAACTTCTCGTTTAGTTTTAAGAGGATCAGCTTCTGTGATCCTTCAATTAGTCATTGTCAACTTCTGATGGCCAGCCACTATGCTCCCCATCTTCAACGCTCCCCTTTCCTTTGCAACACTTGCTTGACGCACCACTGCACTCTATGTTCATTAGCAGATCCTAGGCCAAATGCGTTGTTGATGTTGTGAGTTGTTTCTGCTGTTTTATGACCAGCTTTGAACTCAAATAAGAAAATTGCTCAAATTTGCTTTTTGTCTAACATCATTTCCGTAGTCTAAAATGCATATAAAATAAATAGCAAGTAGTAAATCATTGGCAAAAAAAACATAAAGCAAGAAATGCACATTGAGATGTTGTATAATATAACCACATTTAAGAATGTATTCCAATATCAAATGGCAAATTTCAACAATGCAAAAACCACAATTACTTTTGCACCAACCTAATATACAAAATCATTGCAGATGGTGATTGCAGCCATGAAATTAAAAGATGCTTACTCCTTGAAAGGAAAGTTATGCCCAACCAAGACAGCATATTCAAAAGTAGAGACATTACTTTGCCAACAAAGGTCCATCTAGTCATGGCTATGGGATTTCCAGTGGTCATGTATGGATGTGAGAGTTGGACTATGAAGAAAGCTGAGGACCGAAGAATTGATGCTTTTGAACTGTGGTGTTGGAGAAGACTCTTGAGAGTCCCTTGGACTGAAAGGAAATCCAACCAGTCCATCCTAAAGGAGACCAGTCCTAGGTGTTCATTGGAAGGACTGATGCTGATGCTGAAACTCCCATGCTTTGGCCACCTCATGTGAAGAGTTGACTCATTGGAAAAGACCCTGATGCTGGGAGGGATTAGAGGCAGGAGGAGAAGGGGATGACAGAGGATGAGATGGCTGGATGGCATCACTAACTTGATGCACATGAGCTTGGGTGAACTCCAGGAGTTGGTGATGGACAGGGAGGCCTGCTGTGTTGTGATTCATGGGGTCGCAAAGAGTCAGACACGATTGAGCAAGTGAACTGAACTGAATATATCTTGCTTTAAAATAAAGTTACATATCCTTGGGTTGGGAAGATCCCCTTGAGAAGGGAAAGGCTACCTACTCCAGTATTCTGGCCTAGAGAATATCACGGACTGTTTAGTCCACAGGGTCACAAAGAGTCGGGCATGACTGAGCAACTTTCACTTTTACTGCTTCCCTGGTGGCTCAGAGGTTAAAGCATCTTCCTGCAATGTGGGAGACCTGGGTTCGATCCCTGGGTCAGGAAGATCCCCTGGAGAAGGAAATGGCAACCCACTCCAGTACTCTTGCCTGGAGAATCCCATGGACAGAGTAGCTTGGTGGGCTACAGTCCATGGGGTTGCAAAGAGTCAGACACGACTGAGCGACTTCACTTTCACTTTCTTTCTTGCATATATACACTCAGGACTTCCCAGGTTGCTCACTGGTAAAGAATCCACCTGTCAAGTAGGAGATGCAGGTTCAATCCCTGGGTTGGGACAATCCCCCAGAGAAGGAAATGGCAACTCACTCTAGCATTCTTGCCTGGAAAATTCCATGGACAGTGGAGCTTGGCTAGCTAATGGGATTGCAAGAGTTGGACACAACTGAGTGACTAAACAACAGCAATTTACACAGATCTGTTAAAATATGCCAAACTGTGTACTTTAGAACTGTGAGCTTTATTGCATGGAGGGAAAGAAAGAAAAAGAGAGAATGGGGTGAAGAAGAGGAAAAAGATGGAAGGAAGATGAAAGAAGAAGGTGGGAGAGGAGGAGAGAAGAAGGAAGAACAGAAAGGAAAGGAAAGGAAACAAGTCAATTCAAACATTAACTTCTCTGTAAAGCCTCCGTATGATCTTGATCAGAGGTAGCATCTTAAAACAGATAGACAGACCATCTTCTGTACTTATTGATACTATTCTACTTGGCTGGTTTGTTTTACTACATGGATGCTAGGAGAATATTATATAGCACAATTCATGGCAATCAAATAGTTGATAAGAAAAATTCTTCATAGAAGAATTCTGGGTGGAAAACAATATATAAGTAAAATCACTGTTTCATAACCCCTTAATAAAATCATGGCTTAGGCAATACTCATCAATGGAAACTAAAGCTATTAGGTAAAATATAAATGGAAACCTTAATAATAGGACCAGATGGATAATAGCAGAATCCATTGATTAATCTTAATGTCACTAAAAGTGTGACCACAGCTATTAGGTGCTTTCCTGCATATGTGATGCAGATGCACTAGGCGCACCGATCAAATATTCCTGAAAAAAATAATTGATTCCGAATCTAATCAAACTCTAATTATATAAACTATGTGGAATAGAGGAACAATCTAAACAAGAGCATGAAGAAAAAAAATAGAATCTAGTTATGGGATAGTTCACAAGACAAATGGCCCGATTTTCTAAACAAACAAAAACTTTGGAGAAGGAAGGCCATAATACACTAGAGACTTAAGAGATATTACAACCAAATTCAATTTGTGGACCATTTTTGGATCCTGACTGGAGCAAACCAACTACAGAAAGACATCTCTAAGACAATTATGGAATGTGAATACATTTAGCTATTAGATAATATGAACCGATGTCTTTAATGTTGGTAGATTTGATAATGTTGCTGTGGTAGTATTTTAAAAGTATGCCCTTCTCTGTTAAAGCACACTGAAACATACTAAATTATTTATGAGTGGAAAAAATGTCAAAATTAGTATTTGCTTTGCAGTACTCTGAAAAAAAAGTAAAGCAGCAATTATATAAATTATATAAAACAACATAGGCGAAACATTGATAAATGTTGAAGTTGATGATGGGTATATAAGGTTCACTACACTACTTTTTCCTTACTGGTATTGAGTGTGTTTTATAATTTTCATAATGAAAGACACAAATGCCTACTAAAAATCTACATTTTAAATTTTCTTCCTAATATTTGAGTTACCATTTAATAGTATTTATGAATCCCAATCCATAATCATTTCTGATGTTATAAAATGCATCTAGTTTTACCTCGTATGACATTTTATGACCGTCAAGCATGTGTAAGAACATGTTTTTATTTTCAGAGACATACAGATGTATGCATAGTCCATTTTTCCATTCTTAATGCCCTCTTTTTCAAGTGCATCTTCCTTTTACTGTGAAAAAAAAAGCACAACAAAATATGCAAAACTCAGTCCCCTCTCAGAACACACTTCCTGCTTGCAAAGCCAGAGAGTGTCCACATGTTTACATATTATCAGCCTGCTGACCACCACCCAGCATGCCCAACAACTAGACTGGAACAACTGTACTAGAAATAAACTCTAAACTCACATTTTAGTTTAGCTTTTCTTCCTCTTACTGTAATTAAAAAAATAACAGCTTTGTAAAGGGACAATGGGAAAAAATTCATTACTTGTTTTTGTGCATCAAATCCTGGTACAAAATATTGTTATCCACTTGCTGTCTGTGTTTCAGCCACAATGAATTCATTGTTGTTCTAGAAACTTCCAAATTCATTCTCTATTAGGACATTTGCATTGGTTTCATATTTATTTGAGGTTCAGCTAAAAAACCATCTCTTCTCAGAGAGCTTTCTGAGTACCCAATCTAATGTACTCATTTCTCCATCACTTTCTTTCACATTTAACCCATTTACATTCTTCTAAGTATTTATCATTATCTTTTTTTCACCTCCTTTGTATCTGTTTTTCTGTGCACTATTATCCTCAACTAGACTATAAGTTCAGGGATTGTGACTGTCTGGTTTATTGTAATACCCTCCATGACTCAAATAGTAATTGGATACAGTAAGTATTCAAAACAATATTGTGATTTGAATAATTTTTATATTAATAAAAATTATGTACTATATCATATGTACTACATAATTTATGCCATAATACAATAGTAACAGCAACACAAATGATACTATTATCAGACTATTTTCCAAAAATAATTCTATGTTGAGATGTCTTGATTGAAATTGAAGATGGCAGTGTGATAGAAACAGTAAGGACATCAAAAATGAGTGATAATAGTAATATACAAACAATACTAATACTACTAATGAACTGTGTTCCTAAGTAAACTAATAACCCTAGCTGAATAAATAATAACCAATATTATTAATCTTTATAATAGCCATAGAAACTTTAAGAGGAAGAAGCCACACAAAGGAATTAAATAATTTGGACATAACCATTCAGAATGTCTATCACAAAATTCAAGCCTTCTAACCAAAAGTCAGTTATTCGTCCATTCATTTGTTCAATAAGCACTTTTTCAGTTCAGTTCAGTTCAGTCACTCAGTCGTGTCCAACTCTTTGTGACCCCATGAATCGTAACACTCCAGGCCTCCCTGACCATCACTAACTCCCGGAGTTCACCCAAACTCATGTGCATTGAGTTGGTGATGTCATCTAGCCATCTCATCCTCTGTCGTCCCCTTCTCCTCCTGCCCTTAATCCCTCCCAGCATCAGAGTCTTTTCCAATGAGTCAACTCTTCGCATGAGGTGGCCAAAGTATGGGAGTTTCAGCCTCAGCATCAGTCCTTCCAATGAATACCCAGGACTGGTCTCCTTTAGAATGGACTGGTTGGATCTCTGTGCAGTCCAAGGGACTCTCAAGGGTCTTCTCCAACACCACAGTTCAAAAGCATCAATTCTTTGGCGCTCAGCTTTCTTCACAGTCCAACTCTCACATCCATACATGACCACTGGAAAAACCATAGACTTGACTAGACAGACTTTTGTTGGCAAAGTAATATCTCTGCGCTTTAATATGCTATATAGGTTGGTCAGCACTTATTAGGAACCCGTAACATGTCAGGGATATTGCTGGACACTGTCATGAGTAAATCAGACAAGAACCCTGTATTCACAACTTATTTCCAAAACCATATTATGTGCCTGTCCAAAGACAAGACTTGTAAAGCTTTTCAATGCAAAAAATAAAAAGAAAATCCTTTTTTTCAACTGGACTAAGCCACAACCAAGCTACATACTTTCAGCGCAACAGTTGGATCCTGATATTAGCAATGGCACTGCTGATCAAACACATGCAATTGTCTACACAATGAATATTTATTTACAATTTCCTAATTAAATAACCTATATAAAAATATGGCATTCCACTTCTTCATCTGCTGCTCTTCTTGATCTATCTCTAGAGAACAGTTCAATTTTTTTTTTTTCAAATTGTTGGCTTAAACTCTTTCAGAGGTGAAAAACAATAGTTTTCTTTAAAAAATTTTTTTGAGGTCAAATTAATCTACATCTTCAAGTTTTAATTGTGTAAGTAAGAAGGAAAATGGGCCAACCCTCCTGGGGGATCCCGTCTGTCCTGGTTCTAGTGACCGACTAAGCCGCTGATTTGACATTCTAGGGAATTGGGATGTGTTCTTCACTGAAGAAATCCCAAACTGCCTGACAAAATCTAAAGCGTTTGACCTTTCCAGTCATACTGCTTTCATTATTTAAAATGAAAAGAGAAAAAGAAAAATGAGAGAGCAAGTAGAACTATACAAAAATTTGCTTATCAGATTCCATCTTCAGCACTACCTTAAACCTTTTTTGAAATGTGAGCACAGAATTGTTAACTTTAGGGTGAAATTGGGCCAAATTGAAATGCCAACTCATATTTCAGAGTGCCTTTACTGTTAGAGTCCCCCAGTGGTAGACGTGAACCCCAAAGCTTATATAAATGTATGTATGTATTACTCTTGTGAATGGGAGGGGGAAGATTTTAATATTTCTATAGCTTATTCTGTTCCTAAGGGAAGAAATGAGTTATGCTATTCCTAAAGAAATCTAAAAGACAGAAGAAAATTAATAATATAAAACTTTAAGAAAACAGGATCCAAAATAAAATCTAACATGTTATCTCTGGCTGACTTTGTGATTCTGGGAAGATACGATAATGCTAAGTAGACTAAATCCAGTCAAAATCCTATCAGCTTGTGTGTGTGTGTGTATATATCTATAAACATACTTTATTTATAATATATATAAAATACATATAACTATATAAAGTTATATATAGGTTATATATTATGCATTGCTATATGCTATATATTCTATAATAAAAATATACATATTCCACAAAATTAAGAATTAAGATGTAATGATATTTAATTATATATTATTAAATATAAATATATTTAATAAATTTTAAATAGCTATATAGATAATGTAGATGTAGCGATACAAGAGTAAAACAAAAAGTACCACCTGATGAATTCCTTAAAGTCTCCTTTTTCTCTTGGCCATGGAGACCAAATATCAGTTGTCACTTGGAATATATATGTTTACTTAGGTATATAAAGAGAGGAAGCATCAGATACGTATATTAGAAACTATAGTAATTTTCCTTTGTAATATACTAAAGTACATTCACAAATCTTGAGTTCTAATATATTGCCCATGAGAAGAAAAGCATTAGATACTTCATTGCTTGAAGGCGGAGATCATTTTTCCATTACACATTCTCTGTAAAAGTGGCTTTGGGAAATGTATACAATTGACCAACCTGTCACACAACACTGTTTTTTGCGTAATGATAGCAGTACTCAGCCCTGTATTTTAACCAGGTTTATTTTGTTTAGGGAGCTGGGCTGCAAATTCATGAAATCTATACAGTCTTAAAATCTCAATCAGTATTTTTTCATACAACTTATAGTCAAAGATGAAGGAGACGAGGAGGAAAAAGAGGAGGAAGAGGAACAAGAGTGGGAAGAGGAGAAAGAGGAGTGGGGGGAACTACACAAAATTTATTTCTAAAAATTGTCTGCACACGTGTGCTAAGTAGCTTCAGTCGTGTCCAACTCTTTGTGACCTGTAGCCCACTAGCCCACTAGGCTCTTCTGTCCATGGGATTTTTCAGGCTAAGATATTGGAGAGGGTTGCCATTTCCTCCTCCAGGGGATCTTCCCAACCCAGGGGTCGAACCTGCATCTCTATGTCTCCTGCGTTGGCAGGTGGGTTCTTTACCACTAGCACCACCTGGGAAGCCCCAAAATCATCTACTCCCACTAAATTAACACATCTGTCTTCTATTTTCTCACCATCCCTAAAACCTTGCACTTCCCCTCCCTCTTGTCTGGGGTTGTATCATTCCCTACTCAGGTAACTTCATTTTCTGCTTGCACCTGTTGAATAATCTAGCCTCCCAAGTATCTGAGTCATCCATTCACCCTGGGTCTCCCTGTTATCTCTATCTACCCTCACTTGACTTCATCACTCTACTTCAAAGTCACATGTTTCATTGTCTTCCTCCAGTTACAAGTTGCTACGTTTTATCTGTCCCCTCTGCTGTTCCTTAGGTTCATTAGATCTACTATTTAAGCTCACTAAATGTCTAGTTCTACGAGACCTCAATTTTCCTTCTATCATTTTTTCCCCCTATTTCAGTTCCTTCCACCACCAGCTTGGTTCCATTATTTTGAGCACTCTATATCACTTGCTCCCACTTTACTTTGCTCTCTAGTATCTTACCTCCATGTAAACTCCTCTCTGGGCTTCACTGGTGGCTCAGATAGTAAAGAAACTGCCTATGATGCAGGAAACTGGGTTCAGTCCCTGGGATGGGAAGATCCCCTGGAGAAGGGAATGGCAACCCACTCCAGTAGCCTTGCCTGGAGAATTCCATGGACAGAAGAATCTGGTGGGCTACAGTCTGTGGGGTTGCCAGAGTGGGACGTGACTAAACACTTGCATACTTTCAAACTCCCAACTACATACCAATTCTACAAAATCAGTTTCTATATCTACATCAGGGCTGCTAAGTCCAGTTAAAGAAAATCAAATAGGTATATAAATGTGTGCCACCGTGTGTTCTGGTTTTCAGTATAAGCTGCGATTGTCAGTTCTCAATGCATAACCATGGTTGACACCCTGGTTCATATACTCATTTTTTTTTAATATATATAGCTTTTGTTTAGTCCAAATCCAACTGCTACTTTTCTCACTGCCAGCAAACAATCTACAAAACAAAGAAAAAATGAGATGATATCAACTCATCTCATTTTCATGTGGAATTAAGGTGCTATGGTTTTGAAGGAAATGGTTCGGCCCAGAGGTAAGGAAGAGATGAGAGACAGTCTATGCACTGGCCAGATCTTTTGTTTCTGGGTTCTTTAACGTATGCATTGAAGATGTTGTGAATTCCCAGTGGAGCCATAAGACACTGCTCTCACTGCTTTCTCGATCATTACCATGACTAATATTGTCACTGGCACTTACACTGCTCTATCACCAACTTCTTTCATGTCTGCTCTCCCAACATGTAAAGGATTTGCATATGAAGAACATTTCATTAGCACTGTTATCAACAGACTTAGAAAAATGCAAGGTGAAGAAAATACACCAAGAACACAAAGAAACATTTCAAACAATAATAGAATCCAGGCCATTTGTAAATGCCAGATTTTCCCCAATACACATAAAGCATCATATTAAAATTTTGATTTTCACTTTTTCATTACAGAATCCTCTATCTGTTCAGTACTGTATCTTGCAATATCCATCATCACATTATCAAACAGGTGAGTAAACAAATCAGTTTCAATTGCTGACAAAGGAAAATACATATTTATCTTCACTCTGATTTTAACCAAGGATTTCAGTTTATTGGAGAATATGTTTAAATTGTTTATCTTCTCCATGACAGGGATGTTCTGAAAATTTTGCATCTGATTTCAATCTTAGTGAAAGGCTCTGGGTGTCTGTAATTATGGTAATCCCAGATGCCTTCTTATATAAAGGTGGTGTAAGGAACTCTTCCACAAGGATTCAGACACCAACAGTAGACAACTTAGTTTAAGCGGAAAAATATGGAAAATGAAGCCAAACAAACAGGATTTGGTAGATTTAGATGACAGTAAGACTAACAGAGGCTCATCCATAATGACACTGTGAAAGAAATTCTAAAGAAAACTTTAGATGCCACAGTAGTAATGGTAATATCTAGAATGAGGGGGTTGATCACCTCTCTTTATTCTGCACTAGTAACACCAGACTCAGAGTTTTCAGAATGCACCATGGTTAAAAGCTTGCGCTGTCACAGGGGTTCTGTGTCAGAATCTCTCCCCTGCAAATTTCTGGTTCTGGAATATTATATAATCCCTATGCTTCAGTTTCTTCATCTATGAAATGAATACATAGCTGCTATGTGATTATGTAACATCCCTGACTTTCAATTTTTTTTTAAAATGAGGATTATTGTATAGATGAAATGAAACTTCAGAACCAATAGGTGAAAACTATCAAAGGACATCCACTCCATGGAGACAGCCCTGTGTAGGCTCTGTGAGCATTGAACACAAATATTGCAAGGGGTATTTGATCCCTGGTCCAAAAAGTGATGTAATGTTCACCTCAGAACTATGAGATATCACTGTCCCAAAATAGTGACCCCACTCTCACTTTTCAACTCTGCCTAAGGTGACTTCTAATAAGTATTTAGAAAGTTATTTTATTTCCCCTATAGAGTTCAACAGTAAACTCTGAAATCAGGGAAAGATCAAGCAAACAAACAAGCTTTTATTCCAGTGGCCTTTCTGAAAGGAAGATGAATATGAATTATGCTATGCACATGGATAAAAGAATCAGTTAAATGCTATTAATAAATCGAGTTTTCAATCAAAGACAAATAAAATTTGAAATACTGCAGCCATGCCCCCAGGGTCCATGCCTTGTTATAATGAGTTCATTTCAAGCCTCTTTCAAATGAGATCATTTTTTTTAACAAGGTTCCTTTGGTACTTTTTATATGAGATTGAGTCAGTTCAACCTTATAAATAATTTTATTTAGTGATATGTCATTGTATAACAAGTTTCACTCATGGAATTCCTAAAATTTTAAACTCATCTGCATATAACTAAATTTGAAGCTTAATTAATCAAAATACAGTAACAACCCATATAGGTTTAACGATTCCAGTAGCTTTAATTAGCTTACATATAATTCTTTTCATTGCCAAAAAAAGAAGAAAATTTAAGTAAACTTGAAACACTATATTGCATTTAATGAAGTATCAATTTTTTGACAGAATTCACAGTTAATAAGATTATAGTGAAAATGACACATTAATTCATTATATTGGCATTATAAATTGGTCAATTCATATATAAAGCAAAGTGAAATTATGTAGCAAAAAACCACAAGGACTGGTACATCCTCTGACTCAAAAATTTTACTCCTAGAATTTATCTTAAAGTAATAATTTAGTATGTAAATAAGATGATCATTGTAGTGTTATCAATAATAGTGAAAAAATCCAGAGACAATCTGAGTATTTCACACTAATAGAGGTTAATAAATTATATCATTTTAATACAACAAAATGATGTACAGCTAAAAAATTGATCAATACTTAGATAAATGACAAAATAGTTGGTATGTTAAGTGAAACTTCCAGAATAGATAGTAAGAGTTATCTTTTTACATATATGAAATACATCTATGCATGAAATATAGAGGGCAGTTTTTTAAGGTTAACTAAATTGTTGATTTAGCAAATTTTTAAAATTCAGTTTTACTGTAGTGAGTAGCTTATCCCTTCTCCACAGGATCTTTCTGACCCAGGAATCGAACAAGGGTCTCCTGCATTGCAGGCAGATTTGTTACCAGCTAAGCTACCAGGGAAGCCCTAAAAAATAATAAAAGACCCCAATGGACACAAGATATAACTTAGGCAGATAAAGCTGGAAGTCAGGTGACAGACTTTTTCTTTATATTCCCGAATAATGGGAAGTTCCAAATTCTTGAACCCTTAAAATCAATAATCTCTTGCCAATCCCTTTACTTGCCAAGTTCTAGCTACCTCCTGTTTTTTTTTTTTTTTAAGAATAAAGTGATAATAATCAAGAAAGCTCTTATTATAAAACTTAAGATTTTAAAGTATTTTGAAAATGAAAATATAATCAAATACTGATTAATAAAAATATTAGTGGGAGAAGAACAAGCAAAGATTTCCAGGGAAAACAAGATTCTCTCCTTCGTGGAAAGTTAGATAATGCCTGTGCATTAAGAAGGAAGTTCTGTTTTCCCCTGTGACTCCTAAACTAAGTGAGACAAACTCTTTGCTTACTGTAGTTAATTAGAATTACCTGGTACTGTATATTGATGGATCTTTATTCAGTCCCTTGGTTCTTAACAAATAAAAAATCCATTTCCCTAGGCTGACCCATTAATTGAAGTCATTCTTTTGGTTTGGTTTTGCTTTCTTTTTTTAACATATGCAATTTTGTCATAGTAAATTTTAATTTCCCAAATGGCAAAACATTTCAGAATATCTCCAAGGTGCTTGGAACTGAAGATCAGCCACGGAGGTATTACAAGTGTGGCCACACTTCCCTCTGAAATCTATCAAAGCTCTTCTAATTAGCCTTTTGCCACATGACATCTCACCAACTTCAGGAGATTTAGGGTTGTTAATCCTCCATCAGCAACTGCATTATGAAGATGACTGAGTTTGGAGACTGTAGATAATAAGTAAGCTAGACTTTACAAGTCACTCTTTGGGTTATGCTTAATGGAGATGAATTGGGCTCTTTGATGGAAGATGCCAGAGTTAGAACTGAGCTTTTTAGATTTTGTTTGTCAACGTTGTTGTACTGACTTCTCCCTAAAGCACGACTTCGTTTTCTCCATATGCAGGATAGTGCTAGAAATACCTGTCCTAGCAACATGCTCCCAGGAATAGTTGATAGGTAATTAGTTAAAGAGGGCATTCTTCCTTGCTGGGCAAGGGCAAAAGACCAGTACAGGTGAATTCACACATCTGATCATCTAGTCTGATTATTTCCCTACATCCTTTGTCTATTGTTTGAACTGAGGGATTCGTGATTTCCTGATACACACTATTTACCACTGACTGCCACAATTTGTGAACTATTTCTTGTATTTTATTTTATTTTCAATAGCAAATTATACACTAAACACTAATCTCTCATGTATACTTAACTAAAAAATTATGACATAACAAAGCCTTTGTAAATCAAAAGAAACTTAGAAATAGAAATGTATTATTTTTCCTTCTCTCTGGAATATGGCCTTGTCTCACCAAGGCCCAAATTATTCTGTTTTCTTGCAGTTCCACTGAAATTAAGCTGATATTTGAACTAGGAACACCTTCGTTCCTATAAAACTTAAACAAGTTTTCTATCGTCCCTAGAAATAAGTTACGTTGTTCTTATTTTATTCCTTCAAAGGAATTTGAAAGAGCTCTGGTTTTTAGAATCTTGATATTTATTCCTATACCTAAAAAAAAAAAATTAGTCATAAATAAGCCACTTTATTGGGAAAGTAAACTAGCACATTCACTGTAGAGTTACTGAATTGATACACTACGTATTTCTCATTTATTAGTTTAATTTTGTTGTCAGCTCTTCTACTGTAACATTATATTTCCCATGGGTTCACATGAGATTTACACTCATTTTTAGCTACTTTATTGTTAGATATTTCCTTCTTATCAGTTATTTATTTAAAGCTTTCACCATGCCCATTTGATCTGAATAAATTTATTGAATAGGTACTCTCTTTTTATAACCAAGCTCAGCTTTTGATGTGTATTTATATTATATTTTTTTAATATCAAAAAGATCAATAATTTAGAGAATGATTTTGATTTGCTTTTGTTTTTTGCTCTTTATAGCTGAAGGGACAGGTAAAGAGAAGGACAACAGTATGTGATTTTTCTCTAGTAGTTGCTATCCTTCCTTCAAAGAAATTTTGGAATAAGGAGTCTTTAAAAAATAAGATGTAAGCCTACTTCGATATTAACTTAAAAACTACAACTTGTGAATCACCAGATTTTACCAATTTTTATGTAATTTGGAGATATGGAAAGCCAGAAGTCCAGCTCCCTATGTTAGGAATCTGAAGACTGTCTAAGTCTGCATTAGAGTCTTTCCTATAGTTATAGTGACTGACTTCAGTATAGGTCATATTACTGCTCATTCATATTTGGTTGCCTACCCTACACTGCCCCTCTTTTTGTAGGAAAATTATCCATTCCCATCTTGTTGGAAGAAGAACTGAGTGCATGATTTGGTTTTCCCAACTGACAATGTTAGAGATAGAGGCTGTAACAGAGGCTACTCCATCAGCTGGAGTATCCTGAGATGAAGATGACATGAAAGAGAATTCATAGTAAATCCATGACACCATGCCGAGTAAGTTGAAATACTCTAATACTATGAGAAATTAGGATTTGGGGGTCACTTTTTACTGTAGCATAACCTAGTTTGTCATAACTGATACGAGTATTAATATAGGGATCCTCACAGAAATGCGGTTAAAAGGAAGCCATTCCCCCACAAAGGGTGAGTATAGTACAGAACAGGGACAAGAAGGAAGCACCTCAATCCAGCTGACCTAAGTTAGGTTAGCTTTGGAACTAAAGGACTTAGGCAAAAGGCTCGATAGACCTGTAGCAATAGTATAATGTTTACATCTTGCTAAGGGATCAAAGCAAACTCGAAGGAATTGATGCTCAACTCACAGATGCAGAGGACAAACCTGTGGTTACCAGGAGGGGGTGGGGGAGTGGGAATCACAAACCATGAAGTGTAAGACAGACTATGGGGATACACTGCACAACACAAGGGATAAAGCCTACATTTTGTGATAACTGCAAATAGAGCATAACCTTTAAAATTGTTTATTTTTTAAAAATCAAGGAAAAAAAAAAAAAGGAAAATGATGTTCACGTGGTGGAGAAATTTTGAAGCACAGAATTCTAGGGTCTGGGCCAGACTCAAATAATTAGTCTGTGAGCTGTGTTTAAGACAGCGACTGTACCAGGAGGTTCTATATGTATTTAGGGAGGAAAATGAATTCAGATCCAGGGAAGCAATGCCAAAGACTGATGGGTAGGGAGAAGTAATAGCAGAATGAATATTTTTAATCAAGAGGTAAAGGTGAGTCAAGATATGGAGAGAATTATTTTTCAATTGGCTCAGAGTAAGGAGTTCAGTCTAATAATTCTAAATTTTAAGAGTATTAGAGCCTAAAAGGTGCTATTACTACGGTACAGAAAAGCTTCTAAAGAACTATATGCATGTGAGCAGTGCTCTCGATCTTTTATACCTCAAGAGCTCTGCAGGCCTAGAGCTTACTTAGCTGAAAATGTCCCCGGATGAGCTGCCTAGAGACACATTTGCATCCTGAATTGCAATGTGCCCCTGGGCTCACAGATCATTCTGACTTAACTGGGAATGCTACTCTCAGTATCTGCATATTTGTGCTGTGAAATTTCCAGTCAAACACAGGGGAAGAGAATGGAAGACCATGTGTGACTGTGTGATTAGAGATCATATCAACAGAAAAATCCAGTGAATGAGCCAGATCTGGCTACTTTAGTCCTAATTATCTTATTCCATCCTCAAGAAACCAACCTAAGAAAGTATTATTATTGTGCTCAGTTTGCAAATGAGGGAAGTGAAGCTCCAAGAAGTAAAGTAACTTTCTTGAGATTACTTAACCAGAAACAGTGGGGGCTGGTTTTTAATCTGTATAGTCTAGCTTCAGAGCCTATGCTTTTTAACAGCTAGCTAAAATGCAGTCCATGTTACTGTTTAAATCTATTTAGTTCCGGATTTCTTTGTAATTCAACAAAAATTATGGTCAAAATGAGAAAATATACTCCAGATATGCAACATATAGCCCCAACTACCTATGCTTTTCTCTTCACACATTTTATTTGTGGGAGATGTGATCTGATGGTGCGACGAAAGAATCAAGGGAATCCTTGCCCAGCATCCAAAATAAGCCCAAGAATTAACATATATTTAACCAAGGATATATTGAATTTTGGGCTTCCCAGGTGGTGCTAGTGGTTAAAAACCCACCTACGGATGCAGGAGATGTAAGAGACTCAGGTTCAACCCCTGCATCAGGAAGATCGCCTGGAGGAGGGCACAGCAACCCACTTCAGTATTTGTGCCTGGAGAATCCCATGAACAGAGGAGCCTGGGCTACAGTCCATACGGTCACAAAGAGTTGGACACGACTGAAGCTGCTTAGCACACATGGATGCATATTGGATTTTAGGCTATATTTCCACAAAAGGAGTTAAGAACAGAAAGATCACCTGAATAATTGGGCAGTGAAAAGAAGGGGGATGCTATTCTTCACTTTCCCCCAATTTATCCACTTAGCTGACAGCAATTCAGGTGTTGTCCCTGAATAATTTGTGAAAATGTGCCCTTCTAGGCTTTCTGTGGGCTGTGACCAGATTCTATTTGATCTCCACCTCATTATTCAATGGCAGTGCACTCCAGGTTCAGCAGTCAGCAGTGATGTGTTGAGCAGGGGTGAGTGGCTGGCCCATTACCACTGATAAGCCTTTTACCAAAGACAGCTCCCACTGAGCGGAGCGAACAAGACTCCAACTGGCTACAAAGTGGGTTTTGGATAAAAACTCATTACTCTCCAAAATCTAGCTCAAAGACCAGAGAGTTATCCTGAGGAGGCTACAGTGAAGTTCACCTAATTACCAATTACACTCTATCTTCTTTCCTCTTCTCTCTAATTTAATCTCTTAAATTCCTCTCTTGAAATGTTAACAGCTGGAATAGTTTTGATCAGAAACACAAGCCATCATAGAATTTTAAGGGAAAGGGGTAAAAGATAAACTGTCCTAGAGAAAGCTTTACTAGGGAAAATGACCTGTGATGTGTAACCACAGTCTAGAGATTACTGGGAAGGCAAAAATGAAAGATGGCAAGGCGATGAGGACTATTCACAATGGCATCTGGCAGGGAGGCTCTGTTATCTCACAAGCCATACATGAGGCTCAAAATACAATAGCCATAGCTTACAAAAGAAAAAAAAGAAGTAAACATGTGAAAGCGGTCCATTGATGGGGAGAAAGGGAAGAGAAAGTTTTTGTTTGTTTGTTTTTAATCTTCCTCAAGTTTGATGCTAATCCTTTGTGATGGGGTGGAGAGCTGTGTGATTTTCATAACTGAAGAGCAGTCTCATCATCCTTAGCAACAGGAAGTCCCTTTCTGCTGTCTTTTGAAAGTTTTATTTTAGTATAAATAGGATTATATAATCCTTCAAATAATTCCTGTGATCCTAACTTTTGCTAAATTTTCACAGCACATGTTGATCGATTTTGCAAAGTGTTGAAAGAGGACTGGTATTCTGGGATTGGGAACAGCATTCAGAATCTTTCTCAAGATGCTGGAGAGATTCATTTTTCACCTCTCAGAAACTGTTACTCCCTTTCAGCTATCAAACCATTCAGACCAGGAGAAAAGGTTGGCCAGCCTGCCCCACTAGGCGGTCTTCTTTCCAAAATAAAGCCCCACAGCACCCAGCAGGGAGAGAGACTCATGCCAGCCCTCTGCCCTCTGATTAGTTCATGAAAGGAAAAGCTCTCACTGAGCTCTCACCCCAGAGTCTCTGCATGGTTTCAGAGGCCTTTGGAACTTCTCTGGGCTTCAAGAGGAACTAGAGGCAATCAGGAAAAAAAAAAAAAGTATAGCTGGCTATTTCTTTACAACTGGAGAAAAATCTGCTAACCTGGATCAGAGAGCATCATGACCTGTCTACAGCCAACCCCAACAGATAGGTTTTCACCATACAAAACTAGAGGCTCTGTGGCTATTGCAAGTTAGCACGCCCTGCATGTGTATGCAGTGAGGCACTCTGCATAGAGTTTGAGAATCCAAGATCAAGTAGGCAGCATTGTCACTAATAACTTCAAGGGAACTTTGATGGAGTTGGGGGTAAGGACACTCTAGGTTTGATTTCTTCTTCAGGCTCTGTGCTAAAGGTAATAGCAATGCATACTAGCAGGCAGCAATATGCTTTGGGCACACAAACTATAAAAGAAACCATAACAGAAAAGAGCCATTGCTTTAATGTATGCTGCAATATCTTCTATAGCCTTCTTCCAGACATCCCAAATTGCTTCCACTACACCCCTGGCCGCAAAAAAATAAAAATAAAGAAGGGAAGAGCAGGGAGCCTTTGGGCTGTTTAGACAATATTATTCTTGGATAATTTTCAATATGCCCCCTCTGAAGAGCATATCTGGGTTTGAAGTGTTAAGATTTTTTAAGAAAAACCTGAAAAGCAAGCATTGACCCAATCAGAAAGATTTTGCTATACACACCAGCCATGTTAGTTCAGTTAAGATACAGTCAAAACCAGAGACTTTGGGTGTGGTTATGTAATATGGTTGGAAATATATGTTGAAGGATGGCTGACTCCTACTGGTATTGCTAAAAACACCAAACCAAGAATGAATATATTTGGAGTGGCCTCATCTCTAGTTGCCTGACTTTAGACAGGTCTCTCTGCTGAGACTCACTCTTCTTGATCTTATATAAGGAAAGGATAAGGATAATGTTTGCCCAGGTTATTTCATAGAGTCCACAACCTGGACAAGACATTGTAAAAACCCTTCACAAACTATTAATATGCCACAACATAAAGCGGCACCCACCAGTTAGTGAATATTTCTTATGTTCACTTACCTGTGAATATATGTATACTTATCTTTCCTCAAAATGCAATTTCTTCGAGAAGGGATTGCCATTTTAGGTCATCTGTGAAGAATGGCAAGTTCCTTAGCTGCCCAAAGAGAAGGTTTCAAGTGGTTCTGTGGCCATTTGAGTAACTGCGTGGCCACTGAAAGAGGTCTTCCACATGTTTGCATCCTCAGTGACAAAACCAGAGTTTGTCACAAAACATTCAAAATAAAGACAAGTGTTCCCCAATGTTCTCATTTGCTTTTCCCTGTGGCTGTTCTCTGTTGAATCATACAATTTACTGTTAGTTATTTAGTGGTTTCAAATTATTTTACAGTGCAGTGAGGGAGTAAATGTGGCTATATAGAGCAGATAAATTAGAGGAGCATAACCTTACATGATTAAAAACACAGTCATGCTTAATTTCTCTTTTTTTAGTGTTGCGTTGAGGCTGTCATAGCTTCCTTAGAGAATTCCAACCATTCTCTGAGTCTCAACTTCAGTGGCCCCTCCTCTCTTGAGCCTTCTCTGGTTTCTCTCAAAGAAAAATTGATCTTGCCTTCCTCTGGATTTCCATATTACTTTGTCTCCAAGTCTCTCATGGTACTAAATTCAACCTAATATTTTTTATTTTCTTTAGGAGCTAAGACTGATGCTCACTTCTTTCTCCTGCCTGCACTATACTGTCCTTGGTTTCACACACAGTATTTGCTCAATAATTACTGATTACTAAATGAGTGATTTTGTGAATACAATATAAATCCGTGTGTGCTTTACTTGTACAGCTACACAGAAAATACAGAGTTACTGGGTGTCAGGAGATAAGGAAGTGATTAAAAAGCCCAGTTCAGGCTGCCTCCGAGCTGGGCCAACCCCACCAGCTCTCAGGAAAGCATCCAGGCTCCTGGGGGCATGAGATTAAATCTTCAACACATCAAACTCCTATGCTCTGAGTACAGATGTATTGAGGAGACGAGATAATGAACATGAATTTCTGCCCCACCCAGCTCTCAGGATCCTTGAAAAGTCAAGTATTCAGACCTCTGACATTCTCATTCAGGGAAAACATGACTTTTGTGCCTCTTTCTTTGTTCTCTTACATTTAGCCTTAGCTCCATAAATGCTTCATTTGTGTTCTGGTGTAGCTTCTGCCTTCATTAGAATTTTTGCTTTAATTAATTATTGAGCCCTCACTGCAAAGGGTTTTCCACTCTCCACTTCTCATCACCAAGGTCTTGCAGCCGACCTGCTCCACTGGCCTGGATGTGGGACTGGAGACAGTTCAGAATCAGCTGTTTTTCCATGAGGGCTTTTTGGGTGAACATGGCAAAGACAGGATTTTGTACACATTTCCTCCTGTGTGTGTGTGTATAAAATAAATGTACATGTATTTATATGTACAAACACGTGTGTATATATATATATATATATTTTTTTTTTTTAACTCAGAAGGTCTAGTACACATGCCTAGACTATAGCAAAGCACAGTAGACAACAACACTAGAACTTCAACTTCCTTTAGTAGTTTTTGTGTTTTTGTTCAATTTTTCCTCCCATTTTAATTCTATGTGCCAAACTTCTGATCATTTCACCTTTGGTAGAAAGAGGAGTTTCTATTTGCTCATTTTTGCCACATTGTTTGTCATCAGTGCTCTGTAACCACTTACCTGTTCTTCAGGATTTCTTTGTGCAGCCAGCCACACTCTGTACCTCCTTCCCTTCCCTGGGGCTCTAGGAAGGAAAATTCACTTCCATGATTTTAAAATCACCCAACAGAATTCTTCTGCCTGCCAATGCAGGACACATAAGAGATTTGGGTGGGGAAGATTACCTGGAGAAGGAAATAGCAACCCACTCCAGTATTCTTGCCTGGGAAATCCCATGGACAGAGGAGCTGGTGAGTCGCAGTCCTTGGGGCATCAACGAGTTGGACATGACTGAATGACTGAGCACGTACTTATTCCTAGTCTTATTTACAGCCTTATATCTACCTTCTTCCCCTCCTCTGTCCCCTGACCCCAACGACAATCTCTGCGCCCCAAGGAAGCTCAATTTCAGAGAAGATGGAGAGAATCTGGTGAGGCATCGACAACTGTTGTCACTTTTAATGGACCCTGCATGGCAACCTTCCCACTTTATCAGCCTGGAAGCTGATGAGGGGAGGGCTTCCCTGGTGGCTCAGTGGTAATCTGTCAACACAGAAGAAACAGGTTCAGTCCCTGGCTGGGAAGATCCCACATGTGGACCAGCTAAGCCTGTGCACCGCAACTATTGAGCCTGTGATCTAGAGTCCGGGAACCGCAGTCACTGAAGCCCTAGAGCCCGTGCTCAGCAATAAGAGAAATCACCAGAATGTGAAGCCCCCGCACTGCAACTAGAGAGCAGCCCCCACCCTTGGCTACTAGAGAAAAACCCATGCAGCACCAAAGACCCAGCACAGCCAATAAATGTATATATTTTTGAAGCTGATGTGTTTGGAAATTGTCTTTCTATGATATTTCTAAAACCTGGAAAATATCAGGCACTGACCATGGTTTTATTCCAGTGACTCAGTCACTTGTTGTAAATGCTCGCTCTGGTTTTCTCAATCAAGATTGCCGGGAGAAATATCAATAATCTCAGATATGCAGATGACAGCACCCTTATTGCAGAAAGTGAAGAAGAACTAAAGAGCCTCTTGATGAAAGTGAAAGAGGAGAGCTTAAAGCTCAACATTCAGAAAACTAAGATCATGGCATTCGGTCCCATTACTTCTGGCAAATAGATGGGGAAACAGTGGAAACAGTGGCTGACTTTATTTTTCTGGGCTCCAAAATCACTGCAGATGGTGACTGCAGCCATGAAATTAAAAGACGCTTACTCCTTGGAAGGAAAGTTATGACCAACCAGGACAGCATATTAAAAAGCAGAAACATTACTTTGTCAACAAAGATCTGTCTAGTCAAGGCTATGACCTTTCCAGTGGTCATGTATGGATGTGAGAGTTGGAATATAAAGAAAGCTTAGCACAGAATAATTGGTGCTTTTGAACTGTGGTGTTGAAGAAGACTCTTGAGAGTCCGTTGGACTGCAAGGAGATCCAACCAGTCCATCCTAAAGGAGATCAGTCCTGGCTGTTCATTGGAAGGACTGATATTGAAGCTGAAACTCCAATACTTTGGCCACCTGATGGGAAGAGCTGACTCATTGGAAAAGCATCTGATGCTGGGAAGATTGAGGGCAGGAGGAGAAGGGGATGACAGAGGATGAGTTGGTTGGATGGCATCACCAACTCAATGGACATGGGTTTGGGTGGACTCCAGGAGTTGGTGATGGACGGGGAAGCCTGGAGTGCTGCAGTTCATGGGGTCGCAAAGAGTCGGACACGACTGAGTGACTGAACTGAACTGAACTGAACTGGTTTTCTTTCCGAACATACACGAACTCCCCAATTCCTCTTTTTCTGCTTCGATCTTGCCCTGCCTTCTTGTAAGTCAACAGCATTTGGGGAATATGAGAAAGGGCCATAGATCTTCAAGGTAGGGAAGTGTGCTCAGTGACATGACCCCTCTGTGCTTCCTTAGGACTTGATCAAACCCATGAACTACTGTGAAATTAAACTGAAGTTTGAGGTTCTACTACCAATGAATTACACAGGCTGCAGAGAAGTCACTTTACTTCTCTCAGTATCTATAAAATAAGGATAATTAGTTTCCTTTGCCCTCCCTCACAAGGATACTATGGAAATTAATGCGCTAATACCTTCAATTGGCCTCACCCCCTGGCACAAAGATATGAAGAGAGTACAAAAAATAACTGTGACCATTTTGCTTCTGATGACTGAAAACTTTTTTTTCAATCTCCCCACAATGAAAATCTAGTTAATTCTCCTGACAAGAAATAAAGTACTTCTGTCTGCCATGATCTGATTCATGAAAAAGACTTTTTCAGTGAGAAGAAATTAACCACGAACTCTTGCTTGAACACAAACAGTTCTCCCTGCCCTTCATATTCATCTTCCTTTTATCATGGTTGTTATTGAAAAGACTGGAGGACTGCATCTCGCACAGCTATCTGAACATCTGCCTTTTCTCTCTGTTCTTAAAACCAATTGGGGGCACAGATGATGCGAGGGCACCTCAGGCAAGTATATAAGTGGGGGAATGGGGGAGTCACATACTCAGATCCAGGTAGCAGTCAGAGAGGACTAACAGTTGGTCAGATCAGGTACATGTTCATACAGAGGGACAGACAGCACTCAAAAGAATTATGGAAGCTGGCAGCCAAAAGGGCCAAGGCTTACTCTGAGCAGCAGAGAGCTGCCCCTTTTACAGGCTAGTTGGTGGCCACCCTAGTACCCACGCTTCTAGCATGTACCTTTTCAGATTCAGGCGCGACAGTGCTGGAAGATTCTTTTCAATGCAAAGAAGTTCACAAAAGGAAAACTGCAACAACTATGAGAAAAGGTTAAAGCATTTTTAATATATGCACCATAGCCAAGTATTGGCTGGGCCATGAGGTAGAGATGATTATGCTTTACCAATAATTGAAAGCATATATGAAAGTGGATGAATTTTTTCATCAAGAATGCTAGGAGTGGGTAGCATAAAAAGAACTAAGTTGGCAAAAGGTGGGCATTTGCTTGGAAATGGTAACCAGCTTCCTGATTGGACTATTAAAGAAATCTCACAGAATGATTTCTTAAATGATAAGCAAACAGCACAGAATCAGAAAGAAAATTAGAGCTTTTAGAAATTAACTCAATTGTAAATTAACCAAATTAAATTAGCACATAACTGCTGTTCTCTCTGTTACAGTATCTCATTAATGCTTGTTATTTTGTCTCCTTTGGCTTTTAATGAGTTGCATGGAATCTAAGCTATCACCAATGAACCTGAGAAATGCCATATTTTTTTCACAATTAAATAATCTGGCTGTTTGAGCACAGGCTTTGTTGGGGAGTGAATAGAACCTCTTTTAGCCAAGCTGGCAGGAAAATTTTTCCATTTGGAAAAGTAGTGTGTATCAAATAGTTACACAGCTCCTAATATTTGCTCACTATAGTTCCATGAATTTCTCTGGTAAGGAAACAATGAACTCATACAAATTTAGACAATCGCTCACTCATGGCAAGGTATGTTCACATCAGTTTATCTTGCCCCCCAAGTTCCATGAGGACAATGTGGGACCGTCCCAGGCAGGTGCTGCGCAGTCAGATCTACGCCAAAGCCTGGAAACATTAAGTGTAAGAAACAAAGTGAAGTCGCTCAGTTGTGTCCGACTCTTTGTGACCCCATGGACAGTAGCCCTACCAGGCTCCTCTGTTCATAGGATTTCCCAGGCAATAGTCCTGGAGTGGGTTGCCATTTCCTTCTCCAGCGGATCTTCCCGACTCAGGGATGGAACCCAGGTCTCCTGCATTGTAGACAGATGCTTTACCGTCTGAGCCACCAGGGAAGTCCAGTCTTAGAGATGGCTGCTGGCAAACCAGCTCATCCTTCCCTTTGGAGACAGAGTAGTTTTGGAGGGGTTTGTTTGCTACCATGGGAAGTAAGGGCAAACCTTCTCTATGTAGAGATGGGTGGGAGACTTTACTATTTTTGAAGGTCTAGCTGGATCTCTATCTTTAGAAAGACAGTGACACTAGCTTTTGAAGTAAGGCAATGGCACCTCACTCCAGTACTCTTGCCTGGAAAATCCCATGGACGGAGGAGCCTGGTAGGCTGCAGTCCATGGGGTTGCTAGGAGTCGGACACAACTGAGCGACTTCACTTTCCCTTTTCACTTTCATGCATTGGAGAAGGAAATGGCAACCCACTCCAGTGTTCTTGCCTGGAGAATCCCAGGGACAGGGGAGCCTGGTGGGCTGCTGTCTCTGGGGTCACACAGAGTTGGACACGACTGAAGTGACTTGGCAGCAGTAGCAGGAAAGCAAATAATCTTCCAGTGTCTCAGAAGATCTGCAGACATACCAGAAGAATGGAGAATTCTCTCAGTGCTTTAGCTTAGTGGAATGCGCTTCAGAGGCAGAGATTTGGGTTCAGATCCTAACTTCAATTTTCATTTTAGGAGATTTGGCACCTTTCCACATACTCTTTCAATCCTAAAACCCCTCACCAGCAAATACATGAACTGTTTCATTGCCATATCAACTCTCTGAATGCAATAACAGAGAACTTAGGCAACACCTAGCATATATTAAATGCTCATTAAATTTGATTACCTTCTCTTCCACTGTCTCCCAAATTCATTGAGCTTCTGAAATGACTCATCAGCTATACACTCTGTATTGCTTTAGGTAACAGAGGGTGAATTACCAGGAACATCTCTTTTAAGTGAAAAATAATTAACATGTACAAGATGTTTGTCCCAGAAAATAGACAATTATTCATTAGCTTCCTGGGGTTGGGCAAACCATCTGACCTATTTGGGTATCAATTTCTTCATTATAACATATGGAAATTGTTCTAAATGATCTCTAATTGCTCTTTTAAATTCTAAGTTCTATTTTCTCATTTCTGTTTTACATATTTCTGTCAGGTACAGGGTAATGATTTTAATTTAACTTACTTTGTGTATTTTTCTTGAACTGTGAATTGACTGTTTCAAAATACTGAAGTTAAATTTTTTTTTCTTCTGCCAACAACATAGTACATTCTCACAACCAAACAAATGTTTTTTTTTCTACCATACTTGTTTACAAAGCAGTCATAAATATACATGTTAGGAAGGTCTTCCCTCCTTCCCATATGATTTCCTTAATATGTACATATTTATTGCAAAATTGAAGATGTTTTACAGAAGAATCAATCTTCAAAGATTCACATGAATGGAAAACAAAGTGAGGAGTATAATGAAAAGTGACACAATTCAAATAACTGATATTTGGCATAGGATTTGTTTACGTATTTGCTTTTGTATGCAGGTTCCTTTGTGTCCTAGGATTGTATTTTAAACAAAAAGTGAAGGCACACTGAAAGCTTGTCTAAGAAGTAGGATGGTTTTGCTGCCCAACACAATCTTCTTATGGGGCTTCCTTGGTGGCTTAGAGGCAAAGAAACTGCCTGCCAGAGATGTGGGTTTGATCCCTGGGTTGGGAAGATTCCCCTGGAAAGGGAAATGGCAACCCACTCCAATATTTTTGCCTGAGAAATTCCATGGCTAGGGTAGCCTGGGTGACTACGGTCTATGGGGTCACAAAGAGACAGACATGACTCAGTGACTAAACAACACCACCACAGACTTCTTACGGCAGTCTTTCTTGAACAAAGACCATACATCTCACCATGATTGCTCTGACAAATTCCACCTCCTAATATCCCCTTAGGACTATGGTATTGCTTTTATGTACAGATTTATGATTTATTTTTTATCATACATTTGCATGCAATTTTTAACTTATCTTGTATCTAGCACTAAATTGAACACTATACAAGGACTGATTGACAGAAAAGAGATAAAAGGTAAAGCAAGACTCAAGGCAGATTTGTTAGAGAAAGAGAATAAATAAGTTAAATTGGAATTAAAGGGGGATATACTACTTCTGATCTAAGGATCTGCCAGGGGTCAGGAGGCATCTGCAAGTCAGATTGTCAGGGCAGGAGACTCAGAATAGGGTGAAAGTAGAAAGTCCTTAGAACTGGGGAACATACAAACATGTCAACGATAACCCTGTATGTGAGACAGCAAAAAAGACACAGATGTATAGAACAGTCTTTTGCATTCTGTGGGAGAGGGAGAGGGTGGGATGATTTGGGAGAATGGCATTGAAACAGGTATAATATCATATAAGAAATGAATCACCAGTCTAAGTTCGATGCAGGATACAGGATGCTTGGGGCTGGTGCACTGCAATGACCCAGAGGGATGGTATGGGGAGGGAGGTGGGAGGGGGGTTCAGGATTGAGAACACGTGTACACCCATGGCGGATTCATGTTGATGTATGGCAAAACCAATACAATATTGTAAAGTAAAAAAAAAAAATTAAAAAAAAGAAACAGATAATGATCTGGGCTATAAACGAATTATGCTCAAGGACTGAGCAAACTGTTTAGGTAGTTCAGTAAAACATAATTCAAGAAACCCTTCTGACATACTATTATATGCAAAATACTCTCCCAGCTGCATCTGTCACAGTCTTAGATCAGAGAGCTGGGAGAGCCAGGTTCCTGGTTCAATTCAGCAGAATTTCTAGCTTTTAGTGAATTTCAATGTCATGTACTTAGTCAGACCTGTGAACTGGAAAAAACCCACACAACCTAAAAATTGTATGTCTTGTTTTATTCAGGGAACTTACTCTGGGAGACAGCGGACAGCTCTGAGAACTATTCCAAACAAGCAAGGAAGAAGCTAGGTTATGTAGGAGGTTTACTGATAAAACAAGGCAAAACCAGTACAGTATTGTAAAGTAAAACAAAAACAAAAAACAAGAACAAAAACATGTAGTTGGACATCAAAAGGTTACTGCTAATCACAAAAAATAGACATCACAGGTTAATGGCCTTCATGCCTTCCTATGTATGGGAAGATCCGAGAGTCTGGGCTCATTGAAATTATTCCTGCAATAAGCATCCTAACTATCTAGGGCTAGTGTCCTGTTTTCCCTCCATCCTGAATTCCCCTCAGGCAATTATAGTGGCTGATGGCTTGATGGCAGCATTTATTGTTTGCCAGAATAGCAGGCAACATTCTCTGTCCACAAACTATACACTCTGTACTTTTCTACCTGTGTGTTCATATGGCATTATTCATAGAAAACAATTTTCTAGCCATGAACACTAGTTTGAAAATGAGTTAAGGACAAGTGAGATTTTGACAGAAAGAATGTTTAAATTCTCGATACACATACAAATATTTTAATCAAGATTTTATGAACAGTATTGACTTTTTGTAGAGATAGTATTTTCTGAACAAAACTCCAATTACCAATTTCATTCTTTGATCAATATTCTATATGATGCCTTTACATTTTTTTTTCATGCTCACTTTGCTAAAACTGTCTTTATTGTTACCAATGATTTTTCTGTGTAAACCGTACAATGATTAATTGAAAGATCAAGGTCTTTTGTTCGTATTGAAATACATTAATTAGTGTCAGCATTTTGCATGTAGGGCTTTTGTGTTTGTATGCGTGTGCTGATTAGTTCCATCAAATCTACTTTTCAGTCATTTTTTGCAGATCTAAATTTTGTCAAGAATATTTTATTTTTCTATTAATTTTTAGTCAATAAAAATGTTATTATGTGCAGTTTCAGCCATTCTCAGCTATATTTTGTTCCATTTGTTTCTCATATGTCTAATCTTCTTGGGTCAATTTTTGCATTTCTCAGTGTTCCCATGAGATATTATCCCTGAGTCAGTTTTCACCTATCACAAACTTTCAACTATCACAGTGCAATTTTAGTTTATATTGTTTCTATAAGTCTAATTTTTCTTGCATAAGCTGTGCTTCTTAAATTCACAAACAAGTGTTCCTTATATAACAAACAAAGGATTTAGGTACACTGTAGAATTTACTTATCTTCAGGATCAAGGCAATGACATCAACACCTCCCAGTTGAGAACACAGACAATAAACTGGGTTAGAACAATCATTTTTAAAATGATCTAATATAGCCCCAGCCTAGTAACAAAGGATACATATATTTTTGAGGATAAAAATAATTCTTAGTCCCCGGTCTAGCCCCAGAAATTCTGGTCTTTTGCAGGGTAAGGTAATCAGCAGTGTTTTAATTCATCTGCAGTTTCTTTTCATAGCTGGTCAGAGAAGAACTGAATACATTTTCAAAAACTAATCTAGACTATCTCTCCCTTAGCATCAAAATTCAGGGAGATTCATACTATAGTATCATACCAGAATCCCTAAATAAAGATGGAGACTGAAGAGATACAAGCTAGAGAATAAAACACAATTCTAATTAGTGATGGCAGTTTGAACATAGATTTATTAATACACCTGCTTCTTTCCAAAACCTCACTAAACTGACAAAATGAATAAAAGACATAAAGGACAAAAAGAAGAGGCAACTAGATTAGTACAACTTTGGAAAAAGGTAAAGCAAAACAGCTGGTGGTAGTTGATGTAAACTGTGCCGAGAAAGTCCAACCTAAGGGACACCAAACCTGCCTTGTAGAAATAACCCCTTCCTTCAAGAAATTAGGTTTTTGTAGTGTCCGGAACCACTGGAAGTGATGTAAAAGCAGAACTGAAACAGGAAGGTGCTTTTGAAATTCTGTGGAGTCAATAGCTAGATCTTCCAATTTTCATCCTGATTATGTTTAGGAAGTATCGGATCCTCCCTTATGCTCTCCTCCCCACTTCCTCCCTCTACAAAGAGTGGTTTATTCTCTGGAAAGGCTGAAACAGAGGGTCTACCTTGGGGGACACTACGCTGGTGTAGGTCCCTCCTGCATTTCTGTGAGCTGTGAGTAGGTGTGTGTACTCTTTTTAAACAGTTTCATGAAGATACCCGGCATGGACAGATGGACAGCTGCAGGTGTGATCAAGTTTGCTTACACAGACACACTGGCAGAAAAGCACAGCCTGACAACCGTGAGAACATAGAACCACATATCCTGCCACATCCATCCTTCTTTCTGAAAGATGCCATTCATTTTAGATATAAATCGACAGCCAACCCACACAGACCTGCTGTTGCTGCGATACTAACATTGTAAATTATTTACTGCATCTTAGGGAATTTATCATAGAAATTAAGCTGGAGAAAAAAATGCATACAGAAAAAAACATTCTGCTATGTTAGGAAGCTACTGTTATATTTTCAACCTTCATTCTCAAACCCATTACATTTTTGACCTTTATTCTCAAACCCCCTCTGCAACAGGTTAAGAGCTATACCATGAGGCACGAAAGGAGATACTGAATGCATTTCTAACTTCTAGAGTTTTTCATCTGCTCAGCTCCAAGATTACAGAATGTAGCTCATTAATACACTTCAGGACATAACTGAAAATCTGAAAGTGTTGTGAATCTACCACCTTCTAGAAATCTGCTGAGCCAGCCATAATTTGCTCACACCAATCTTTCCTGGATTCATTACAGCATGTACAGTGTAACCTAATGGGCTTACTTTTGTCTCCAGACACTCCCATTTATTGTCACAAACTGATGCAATACCTTCAGGTCAATATCTGCAACAGTCCATTCTGATTTTGCATCTAGATAGAGCATCCCATCTTTCCTTTCCTCTCCTTTTCTTTAAGAATTTCTATAAATTACTGGCATTAGCAGTAACAGAAATTCTCAATAGCAAAGGTAGAATCTGGTCGCAACAAGAAGTGGATTTAATCTTTGTGTCTGAATGCTGTGATCATGAAACCCGGTCTCTCTGTGTTCCAACACTAGCACTAGTACTTGGTATGTTCAGTCTTCCAGCATGATTTTCTCAAGGGTCTTGCATGGTTGTCGGTCTCCTCTGTTAACTGGATTCTGCACGTGTAGTGTGGACGTAATACAGCCAACACTTGATCAACACTCATGTCCTGAAAGTGAGTGTTGACCTGCTGGTGAAGAGGACAGACCACGTGTGGCCTTATGAGACGTGTGCTTGGGGTCACGTTTAGATCCCAGATCGACCACTTATCAGGTAAATCTCAAATAAGTTGCATAACTTCCTGAGATTTCAGTTTCTTCAAGTGGAGAAAT
Source organism: Ovis canadensis (assembly GCF_042477335.2). Lineage (NCBI taxonomy): Eukaryota > Metazoa > Chordata > Mammalia > Artiodactyla > Bovidae > Ovis > Ovis canadensis. The sequence goes on from NC_091245.1 coordinate 184,967,459, forward strand.
GAAAAAGGGCAACATTCATCTCATGGAGTTAATGTGAAGAGTAAATGGAGATTACACGGAAACCATGTGGAGAAAATGGAGATTTTACACGTACAGTTCCTAAAGAAACTGGTCCAGAGACACACAGTAGGTGCTCAAGATTTAACATGTACTTCCACCAGAAAATAGCTTTGCTGTTAGGTCCATTTATGTTGAGCTATTATAGGAGAATAACTATGCCTAGAAGGAAGGTTTCAAAATAATAATTTAAAAAACTGTCAAGTTCTTTCTCTTTCAAATTAGGGGGAAAAAGAAAGAATGAATCCAAAGACTCATCCTTTTCATTTTTCTCTCCTTGGACAGAGAGCTCTGGCTCCCTTGGGAGAACGGCTCCCACTGGCTACATTGCAGTATGAACCATTGTGTCTTTCCAGTTAGAATAGACAGAAGTATCCCTCTTAAATGTGGTCTCCCATCAGAACCTGTGCCAAGCCAGTGACATCTCCCTGGCAAGAAAATGTCTCACTAGCTCTGTTTTCATCATTCAGTGTCAGGTCAATGTCAAGTTCATTTTAAGAATCAACCTTTGGAGACTCTTCTGGGTGTCAATTGCCATTTCCACTAAAGCCTGTCTTCGTAAAGTATTTTTTAAAACACTTTTTCTTATGAGAATTCTTTTCATGTTTCCCTAGAGATATGGCACCTTTGAAGCTGACCCAAAACAGAGTCAGAGATTCAATGGGATACAGAACTCCTACTCATTCACTGCTCCCTTCTTGGGTTTTGACAAAAGAAACAGAGAATGAGGACATGAGAGAGATGAAAGGATGTCCCATTAGGGGTCAGGAATTGATTTTTTGCTGTTGTTTCCTGGAAATCCACTATGAAATGTGAGAGTAACAAGTTTACCAACAACATTTCAGACTGAGATACTGCCCTCAGAACTATACCATTGAAGGCAGCAGTGGTAAATTCAGCATAGTATTGCCTAAAGCCATTAAAAGGGAGCATACTTTTACATATAAACATATATAAGGATTCAACATTTTGCTGAAAAAAAAAAGATAAATGGGAATCAACTATTGGGGGGAAATAAGAGGAAGTCTAACAAATATTTCTAGGTTAAATCAGCTAATTGCAGAGCAATCCATCACTGACTGGGTCATTTGTGGGTGGTGCTTAATAGATAACACAAGAAAACACTCAGATGTGAACTTGCAGAGGATACTCAAGACTGAACATGTCAAAACTGTGAGAGAGAGGACATTCATTCACTAGGATTCAAGTTAATGGCAAAAGTAACGACCAGATGGGGTTTCCTACACTTGTTATTCTTGTGAAAGCAGGGTCCAAATTAAATTTTGGGAACATAAAACTTACTCACCTGGGTGAGGGGCTCTTTAAGAAAACTAATTCAATAGTTGGAATATGATATTATCAGCATCCCTCCTAGGGGCTAGGAGGGCTTTACAAAAATGAGAAGCTTATGAATCATTAGTCTGATAATACATCTACCTCTGGTTAAGAGTTATTTTGAATAACATTTGAATGCTTTCTCTGGGTACCTTCCCTATAAATATCTTGCTAAATTGGGGGCTGACAAAGAAAAAAATTGTCAAGACTTGACTAGTAGGTTTGCACTGAAAAGTGTGATATGGGAGAGGAATTTTATTCTCATTTAGTTAGCCATGTTAAGTGACTTACTAAAAGAAGTAATTTTTAGTAATAAAAATAACAATAAAAAGTAAATCAGAGAAATGAAGAAACGCAAAGAACAATCACAAGAATCATGCTATTGTATTCCCTTCTAATCTTTCTCAAAGGTGTGTGGTAGGTAGGGGAGTAGGGGGAAGAATTGATCCAAATCATTCAACTTATATTCATAGCACAGTCACTAGTCACTATATCAGATGTTGCCTTGCTATTATAGAACCCTGGGTGATTGACTTTCCCTTAACTTTCTCTCCTTCTGTATTATTTACATATGTTTTTATTTATTTTTTATGACCTTTGAAGCATTTCAATTTATAATCAAGCTCAATGTTGAAGTTTCTGGTTTTAACATAGAAATAATACAGCTTTAGCATTTTGGACATCAAATCACTGTAGCTTGAAGATTTAGATTGGTTTAGAATTTAAACAAATTTAGATTTAGATTCGTTGTTGTTGTTCAGTCCTAAGTCATGTCCATCTCTTTGCAACCCCATGGACTGTAACACACCAGGCTCCTCTTCTCCACTCTCTCCTGGAGTTTGCTCAAATTCATGTCCATCGAGTTGGGGATGCCATCTAACTGTCTCACCCTCTGCTGCCCCCTTCTCCTTCTGCCCTCAATCTTTCCCAGCATCAGGGCATTTTCCAATGAGTTGGCTCTTCATATCAGGTGGCCAAAATATTGGAGCTTCAGCTTCAGCAAAATCCTTCCAATGAATATTAAGGGTTGATTTCCTTTAGGATTGACTGGTTTTATCCCCTTGCTGTCCAAGAGACTCTCAAGAGTCTTCTCTAGTGCCACAATTTGAAAGCATCACTCTGGATATGTAAGCTGAATCTTGGCAGAAATTAACTCTCTGATATGGAATAGCTACAGAAGCAGAGTTTTTCATAAGGTGCAGAGAATCACTGACTAGATGATTGGCTAACTTCTGGAATGGGGGTCTGATCTGTAATTCCCATCCCTGTCATTTTTCATCTCTCGTGTAGTGGGAGCAGGGAGGGGGACTGCCTTTTATATTTTAAAAAATAGTTTTAATGTATCCAAACAAACACTCCAGAAACAGTAAAAGCTTTTTTGGGTGACTGCCATACTGCCATTCTCCACATAATACATTTCAGAGATAATATTCAGTCTTGTTTTTTTTTTTTTTGCATTTCTATAGCAAGGGAAAAAAATGCTATATACTATCTCCGTACAGTACATAAATCCCATTGACTTCTTCCCTCCCCCAATTTATTTTTGAAAGTCCAAGTATCTCAGAGAGCAACTATTTTTTAGATGCAGAATGGTGTGGCCAAGAAAGTATGCATTATAGGTAAGGAACTTTGGATTTTTGTCTTAATATCCTACTGCTGGGCTTCTGCTTTCTCATTAAAGAAAAAAGAAAGAATTAATTGGGGGATAATTGCTTTACAATATTGTGCTAGTTTCTGCCATAAATCAACATGAATCAGCCACAAGTATACATATGTCCCCTTTCTCTTGAATCTCCCTTCCATATCCTACCCCATCCCACCCTTCTAGATTGTCACAGATCACTGAGCTGAACTTCCTACAGCACACAGCAAACTCCCATTGACTATATATTATTGTTAAGCAACACTGGACAATCCTTCTAGATTTAACATCCTAAGATTCTTTGATAGGTTTATATTGTTGCTCTTTTCTTCACGATTCTGAAGTGTTATCTTGGCAACTGTTAGATTATATTGCTTCTTTTTGTGCAATATCACAGCTTCTGAATTCAGCATCTCTCATTCAGCTCAGCTGATGGTATACTTTGAGGGCAGCAGAGTCCATCCATATCCTATATTCTCTCTGGAACCAGGTCAATGAACCATTTCTGCAGGAGTTCTTTCTGCTCCCCAAAGGTTCTAAGCATTTTTGATGAGGATTATAGACATGAGTTAAAGTGGGCACCCACTACGTGTCAGGAACCACTGCAGGCACTAGGGATAGAATGATGAACAACAAAGGTAAGTTTTCTCCTCTCATAATTGCTTAGAGTCTAGTGAGGAATACAGACATGGATCAACTCATAAAAATAAATGTGAAAATGCAACAGTGACAAGTGCCACTATAGACAAATACATTCTCTTTGAAAAATCTATAGTATTATTAGATCTGTTGAGGGAGGTCCAAGAGCTTTCCTGAGAAATTAATGATTGACCCAAGATCTAAAGGGTGTCAGAGTAAAGAACAAAAAAGCAAAGGAAAGGAATCTAGGTAGAGGTTATGTCACATGAAAATGCCCTGTGATAGCAGGAAGTAACATGGATTCATGGGGCTGATGAAGACTGTGGTTATAAAGTAAAAGAAGATCCTGGAGGAGATGAGATTGGAGGTGTTGGTAGAAGCCAACTACCTTTTTGACCCAATAAGAAATTTCATCTCTATCCTAAGAGCAAAGGAAATCAGGAATGAGACTGCATGATTAGATTTACTTACCAATCCCCTTCCACTTGACAATGAAAGAGTTGAGGCACACTTCTCCAGAGTTAGACAGTGTGGAGAAGAAAACAGTCATGTAAGAGCTCTATTACAAGAGAAGACTCTTGAGAGTCCTTTGGTCAGCAAGGAGATCAAACCAATCAATCCTAAAGGAAATCAACTCCGAATATTCACTGGAAGGACTGACACTGAAGATGAAGCTCCAATACTTTGGCCACCTGATGCCAAGAGCCAACTCACTGCAAAAGTGTTTGATGCTGGGGAAGATGGAGGGCAGGAGGAGAAGGGGGTGGCAGAAGATGAAATAGGTAGATAGCATCACCGACTCAATGGACATGAATTTGAGCAAACTCCAGGAGACAGTGGAGACAGGAGCCTGGCATGCTGCAGTCCATGGGGTTGCAAAGAGTTGGACATGACTTACTGACTGGAAAACAATAGCTCTACTGTTATTCTAGATTCTTCTCTGGACTGGTAAAATTTTCTTGTATGTCTCATTTCTGTACAGTTTATCATGGTTGTAGACAGGACAGCATCAGATGGACAATCAGAAATTCTAGTTCTCTGGTTTATTCCTGCATTATATATGCTACTGAAATGGATTTTGACATCTGAAGGACAGTCGTAGTGCCCACAGGATTCCCAGCAAGCAGACTCACAGCTCTGCCAGGTGAGAGAAACACAGGTGTCTGTTCCCCCGGCACATTCTTTGATGAGACTGCAAGTAGCTTGCTAATACACCCAACAGAGAATGCTGGAAATTTCTGGGTTATTCTTAGAATCCATCCTTGGCCCTTGTGATGTTTCTATATTTTCTTCCAATTCTCAATTAAATGTACAATATCATCTTTATTCCTAGAAACTATATAAACCCCATCAGTCAGTTCAGTCACTCAGTTGTGTCTGACTCTTTGCAGCTCCATGGACTGCAGCACACCAGGCCTCCCTGTCCATCCATCACCAACTCCTGGTGTTTACTCAGACTGATGTCCATTGAGTCAGTGATGCCATCCAACCATCTCATCCTCTGTCATCCCCTTCTCCTCCTGCCTTCAATCTTTCCCAGCATCAGACTCTTTTCCAATGAGTCAGTTCTTTGCATCAAGTGGCCAAAGTATTGGAGTTTCAGCTTCAGCATCAGTCCTTCCACTAATATTCAGGACTGATTTCCTTTAGGATGGACTGGTTGGGTCTCCTTTCTGTCCAAGGGACTCTCAAGAGTCTTCTCCAAAACAACAGTTCAAAAGCATCAATTCTTCAGCACTCTGCTTTCTTTATTTTATTTTATTTTACTTTACAATACTGTATTGGTTTTGCGATACATCAACATGAATCCACCACAGGTGTACACATGTTCCCAATCCTGAACCCCTCTCCCACCTCCCTCCCCATACCATCTCTCTGGGTTATCCCAGTAAACCAGCCCCAAGCACCCTGTATCCTGCAGCGAACCTAGACTGGCGATTCATTTCTTATATGATATTAAACATGTTTCAATGCCATTCTGCTATATCATCCCACCCTCTCCCTCTCCCACAGAGTCCAAAAGACTGTTCTACACATCTGTGTCTCTTCTGCTGTCTCGCATACAGGGTTATCATTACCATCTTTCTAAATTCCATATATATGTGTTAGTATATTATATTGGTGTTTTTCTTTCTGGTTAACTTACAGATGGCTAACAAACACATGAAAAGATGCTCAACATCACTCATTATCAGAGAAATGCAAATCAAAACAACAATTAGGTACCAATTCACACCAGTCAGAATGGCTGCGATCCAAAAGTCTACAAGCAATAAATGCTGGAGAGGGTGTGGAGAAAAGGGAACCCTCTTATACTCTTGGTGGGAATGCAAACTAGTACAGCCACTATGGAGAACAGTGTGGAGATTCCTTAAAAACTTGCAAATAGAACTGCCATATGACCCAGCAATCCCACTGCTGGGCATACACACCAAGGAAACCAGAATTGGAAGAGACACGTGTGCCCCAATGTTCATCGCAGCACTGTTTATAATAGCCAGGACATGGAAGCAACCTAGATGTCCATCAGCAGATGAATGGATAAGAAAGCTGTGGTACATATACACAATGGAGTATTACTCAGCCATTAAAAAGAATACATTTGAATCAGTTCTAATGAGGTGAATGAAACTGGAGCTGCTTTCTTTATTACTATAAAGTATAACTGTCACATCCATACATGACTATTGGAAAAACCATAGCCTTGACTAGATGGACCTTTGTTGGCAAAGTAATGTCTCTGCTTTTTAATATGCTGTCTAGGTTGGTCATAACTTTTCTTCCAAAGAGCATGCATCTTTTAATTTCATGGCTGCAATCACCATATGCAGTGATTTTGGAGCCCCCCAAAATAAAGTCTGTCACTGTTTCCAGTGTCTCCCCATCTATTTGCCAGGAAGTGATGGGACCAGATGCCATGATGTGTTTTCCTGAATGCCTAGTTTTAAGCCAACTTTTTCACTCTCCTCTTTCACTTTTATTAAGAGGCTCTCTTGATAAAGCCCATTAGAGATTCCCATTCATGCTAACTGGCATCTCACAAGCATGCAGTCATCATTAAAAAATGATGCCTCACCACATTAAGCACCAAGAAGCCCATTACCCTCTAAGCTTAGAATTTCCATTGTTCTTAAGTAGTGTTAGGGCATCATCTTCAGTAGTCCTGCCCCTACTTCCCTCCAACCCTACCACTGTGGTGATTCTAGATCAGTGAAAGGAGGAGTGGCTGGATGGGACACAGCTCAAAACCTACTCTTCAGCCTTCTCAGTCTCTGTGTCCTAAAGCCACACCAACAAAACATTTCCGCAGGTGACATTCAATACCGCAGTGATTCAGATAATATAAGTGGCCAGATTTTGAACCAGCTCTGGCTCTGGTTAGCAGACAAAATAGAGGGTTAAGACACATCAGACTCCTAATGAACATCCAAAAGTAATCTCATTCCCCTTGTTCCATGACTAAGGTCACTTACTGACCTGGCAAGGTTGGGAACGCCAGACTTGGTATCAAGGAACAGGCCCAGAGCAAGAGAGAAGATTGAAAACGATGCGGTCGGGGGAGCAGATAGACCCTTAAAAAGAGGCATGGTCTAGTCAGTGACCAGAGTTTAAGTTAGTCCTTTGTTCCTTTGCGTGCCCCACAAAATCCGAGTACCTTCCACCCTAAATAGAATTGCTCTGTAACAAAATAAATGGGTAATAGAAAAGAACATCAGTTTATTTGAATAGCTTCAGAAGGCTGTAGTTGATTGTAACCTTCATTAAAACATACCACCAATGACAACAAACATAGAGAAAAAGCATGAGGAGTATCCTTTTTTTTCCTCTTTTGGAAGAAAGAGATTAGAATACAAGGGAGCATATGAGTACAAATGGAAATGTTTTGCCTACTAGAGCTTTGCACGTTTTTTCTGCTGTTCCTCCAAATAAGGTTAAATGGATTTTATTTGTTTACAGATGGCCTCAATAGTACATCCATCACCTTTTTCTCTTATTATTCTTTCCTCTCTTTGCAATTTTTATTAAAATGAGAATGGAATGGTTAGTGGCTGTGATCATTAGCTTGCAGAAGCTGGCTTATGAAACAGATTGTTAGTGCCATAAACACAGGGCGAGGAACTCTATCACCCAGTCCCTGATGTAGCATGTCAATTCTCACGGAATGGCTTAGCCTAAATAGTGTTTGCTGTTATTCATAAATATATAATGACAGTGATCCTTAAGTAAACTTCACCCAAATCACTCAATCCTGCACTAGTAATGACTGTACACCAGTAAAACGCAGTGAGAAGCAGCTGTTCTAGGCTGTTTGTAATATTAGCTATTATTCAAATACTGTTGTCATTCACCCTCCACAGCTAAAAGGCTAGGCTCCAGAATTTGGAAGAATTAATTCTCTGCTGTGTACTTTCAAAATGTCCAAGGTTAAATGAGAAGAGAAGAGAAAACAATGACACTAGGAAAATGGAATGAGTACTGAAAAGCAAAATATGTTAGATGAATAATGTAGTTTTCTCTAAGAATTTATACAGGTTATAAAGAATATTAAGAAAGGATTATGTTAAAAAGATATTCTAATTAGTTACACCATGGAATTGAAAATGAATAAGTGGAAATGCATATTTTATCTCTGGGTAAAATTGTAGTAATAATGATAATGTTGGGTAATGAGGATAGCATTTTCCTCCGAACTGATCTATAAAATCAGCAGTCTCAACCAATGTACCAAGGTGATCTCAAGTAGTTTATGGAAAACAAAAGCACATAGAAGAGTCAGAATAATCAAAAGATAATGTGAAATGGAATCTAGAACTACTCAATATTAAAACCTGTTGTTGTCATGCTCAGATGCTCATTTGTGTCTGACTCTTTGCGACCCCCAAAACTGTAGCCTGCCAGGCTCCTCTGTCCATGGAATTTTTATGGCCAGAATGCTAGAGTGGATTGCCATTTCCTCCTCCAGGTAATCTTCCTGACCCAGGGATCAAACCCATGTCCATTAACCTGAATTGGCAGGTGGATTCTTTTCCACTAGTGCCACCTGGGAATCCCAAATATTAAAATATGTTGAGCTACAACATTTGAAATAGCTTACACTGGCCCAGATTATCAGAAGAACCATGGAAAAGTGAAATCATATATAGAGATGAATACTCAAAGAAATTTAGTGTATGATAAAGGTGAATGAAAAGTAAATTATGTAGCAAATATTGTAAAGACTACTGACTAGTGGCTAAAAACCAAAACCAAAAACAAAACAAAACAAAAGTTGGATCACTTTCTTATATCTTAGATGAAAATCAATGCCAAATAGACGAAAGAATTAATAAGTAAATAGGAAGAGAAAAGAAGAAAGTTACTTAAGGACAAAAGGAAAGCTTTTTTTTTTTTTTCTTAAATATCTGTGGTAGAGAATTAAAACAAAAAAAACCCCATAAAATACTCATAAATTTATATAAAATTTAAAACTTCTACCACCCTCAAAACAACCACAAATCAAGTCAAAAGAAATGATAACTAAGAAAACTATGGAGCTCATATGATAGTCTAAGATTAAAGCAGTTTTAATATTAAAGCAATTTTACACATAAAATTTTAAAACTAAGCATGTGACAGGAAAAGGAGAAAATGACACAAGCAAACAATTCACAGAAACATAAATCACCAATGCTCAATTCACATAAGAAAATGTTCAAACTCACTTGCAATTAAAGAGATTTAACTTAAATGTTTGACTATATTTTATACATCAAAGTAATAACAATTTTAAACTCTGATGTTACCTAATGTTGAACCAGTCCATTCTGAAGATCAGCCCTGGGATTTCTTTGGAAGGAATGATGCTAAAGCTGAAACTCCAGTACTTTGGCCACCTCATGTGAAGAGTTGACTCATTGGAAAAGACTCTGATGCTTGGAGGGATTGGGGGCAGGAGGCGAAGGGGATGACAGAGGATGAGATGGCTGGATGACATCATTGACTCAATGGACATGAGTCTGAGTGAACTCTGGGAGTTGGTGATGAACAGGGAGGCCTGACATGCTGCAACTCATGGGGTCGCAAAGAGTCGGACACGACTAAGCAACTGAACTGAACTGAACTGAACTGAATGTTGAACGGATATATTGAAACACTAGATATATCTTGGTGGAGGCTTAAATTGTTGTGTTTTGTGCAGCCTTTGGCAATATCTATTACAATATAAAGTCCACCTATATTTTTACCCAACAATTGGACTTCTAGAAATTTATCCTGCTGACACACTCACCAATTTTGCAAAATAGATGTATAATGAGGTTCATTGTAACATTCTTTGTAATAGCAAAACAAAACAAAATAGAACAACCATATGATAAAATAAAAACCCTAGAAACAATTTAAAACCATCAAAAGAAACTAAATTACAATGCAGTGATTAAAATTAATGAAGTAAATCTATTTATAACATATGCTAACATTCTAACTGCAGTGTTGTGTGAGAAAAAAAATTGTACAACAGTGTATATAGTTCAACTCCATTTCTGCTTTCTTCTCTGAAAACTATAAATTATATGTAAGCTTCTAGAGTTAAACAAAAGCTAAACAATACTTCTTTTAACTCACATAACATCCCTGATAAGAAATGTCTGGAAGCCTCCAGTTGCCTCCGACTGAAAATCTGAACTTTAAGGCCAACCAGTAATTCCTGCTCCCATCTATCCAAATCTAATTTATTCAGCCACAAGGACATCCAACTGAAGTCTCTTAACTCTTCAAGCATTTGCCTTCTTTAATGTTCCCAGGAACAAATGAGACCACAATATAAGCAAGGACACTGAATGAATTATTCATATCAGAGAACATATGAGGGTTACAGATCTAAAGAAGTCATATTGGGTTGACCAAAAAGTTCTTTAGGGTTTTTGCATAACAGCCTATGGAAAAATCTGAACACACTTTTTGGCCAATTCAGTATAGTGGCAAAGATGTCTGAATAGCAGTCTATTATCAACTACAGTCTTAAGTACCCAGCTACATAAGTAAATAATAATATCTACCAATATAATCAACACAAATCCTGCTGAATCAATGTAACAGTTAATTCTCAAAAGACCAACCTGTTCAAAGGTGTACAACTGCAAGGCAGTGCATCTTTCAAGCAATGTATGCTGGCATAACTTTCTCCAATTTTACAAGAACAACAAAATTTTGTTTGAACCTAAAGGAACCCTGCACAAGCCCTAGGGAAGCCAGTTCATCCTCTATACCTTCAGTCAATCAAAATGAGGAAGCAGGATAGAAGGGATCTGAACTGTCCTCTGCAGGATGTTATCTTCTCTGTGCTAGAACTATGCCATTTTCCTATCTGATTTTTCCAGGCAGTAGAAATGTGGCATAAACTTGTAAGTCCTAGATACACAGGTTCTGAAATCTTCTGACTTACAGACTGCTAATTTGGACAAGTCATTTAAATCCTTGAACTTCAATCCTTTCATTGGTAAACTATGAAACCTATGTCCCAGATTAAAAAAAAAAAAGAATAAATGATTTTTAAAAAATGTAAAATGCTTGAGTGCTCATGCTCAGTTGGTTCAGTCATGTCTGGCCTTTTGTGACCCCATGGACTGTAACCCACCAGGATCCTCTGTCCATGGGATTCTCCAGGCAAGGATACTGGAGTGGGTTGCCATTTCCTCCTCCAGGGGATCCTCCCAGCCCAGGGCCTGATCCCACATATCCTTTGTCTCCTGCATTACAGGTGGATTCTTTATCCACTGATCATCAGGGAAGGGTGCCTAGCACATACTGAATGCTTGGAAAATGTTATTTTTATATTTTCTTTCCAATCACCTGTTTGAAAAAAATGTCATCTAATGCAGGGTTTGACTGATGTCTTTCTTTTATTCTTACACCTACCACTTACAGAAATGGTGAAACGTGGCAATGGGCATGACCTTTGACTCTATGTCTCTTTCTTTGTGCTGTTATACATCTGTTGGTCCTATGTACCTCCCACAACATTGTAAGCAAGTATAGTGCACAGGCTGTACACAGTCTCTTGATTTCCTCTTACTGGTATGAACATGCACACACACAGCAAATTCCCAATGAATGTGGTTGACTTGGTGCTCTGACAGCTAGAGGGATGCAGCACTTCTAGGTTATAATATTTACTGCCTGCGTCATACAACTGAGTAACTAGTTAACCAGCCATCCAAGGAAGAGAATCACAGGTTGATCAGGACTTATGACAACAGTTCCTGTGGGTCGATTTCAGAATTCAGTGTCTCACTCTTTTAGCTCTCACACGTGTCTCACGCGTTTAGCTCTTTCTCTAGGAAAGACACTGTGGCTGCTTGTCACATCAGTATATGCGCTGTTGTACAAATGGATGCGGTAAGTAAGGAAGACGCTGCTGACTTCCTCAAGCTCAGTAAGCACCACACACGGAGTGTCGTTTTTCCTAAGAAATACAGAACATAACAGCCGTAGAATGTTTGCAGGATAAGTCAGGGTCTCATTAGTTGGACCTGTACAGAGCCAATAGGGAAACAAAGGAAAAATCACTGAACTAGGTCCACATTTAATTATACTTATACTCAGTTAATTACAGCTAATAAAATAGGCAATGTACCAATTTCCCTTATGGTAGAAGTTCAAGCTGATTTTTTAAGGAACTGTGACTCCTCCTAACTGGCCAGGTCAAGGAAGTAACTGGAACTACACAACTGGTATTTGAAGCCAGTTATGCTTATCCGGGACTGTTTTTTTCTGTTTTGCTTTACCCCTTGTTGGCTCCTGAGTGTCTAAAAAGGAAGGGATTTCAAGGTCATCTGATTAGAGGAGAAGGATGAAAATTTGCCTCACAGCTGTCTGAACAGAGCAAGCATCCTTCTTATACACTTGGGATGATGTGTCTGGGGGTGTTAGCCACGCTGTAACACCAAGTCATATCCCCATGCTGGAGGATGAGGGATGGATACAGACTTTCATAGGAAAAGCTTAGAAAAGGTTATTCTGAACCATCAAAGTAGCAGCAGATAATCCTTGCGCTGCTAAGCTTTCTCATCGATAAAGGAGTTGGACAAAACCTATTCTGGTATCTCACAATTCACTTACTACTAAAATGTCATTGAAGTCTAAAAAACAAGAAATATTCTGGAAATTCTATTTCCAGCAAGAACAAAAAAATCTATGGCAAAGCTTCTGTTGAGGAGTGGATAGGCAGGAGAACGCAGAGGAGAAGAGCCTCACTTAGCAAGCATAAAATCGGGGGTTCCACAGGATGCCATCACTTGCTCTCGGGCAAGCCCCTTGACCTCACTAAGCCTCAGTTCCATCACCATAAAATGGGGTGATGGTAACTACCTCCCAGGTTGCCGGATCTGGTAGGCTGTAAGTACTCAGTGTTAGTTGCTATCACTAGTAAGGGGGCAACAGAATACACACAAGGGCAACTGAAGAAGGATGAAATTCATATTCTATGGGCCAGAAGATCTCTCTGAATCAGTACCATATTTACATAATACATTTTCTCCTCAAGTATAACCAGTTGCCTGTTCATATTGCACTTCTAATAGTAAGATGCTCATTTAACATTTAGTAATTAGAAGCAAGGTTATTGCAGTAACATTGCTCTAGAAGGACCCTTCTCTCCTGGATTTCTAATAAATAAATAAATAAATAAATAAATAAACAAATGAGTAACTATGTGACTGATTAAAAACTCTTATCGCCTCACACAACAGACACCAGTCTGATTTCTCCCTTTAACTGTAGTGAGGTCACACTCCTGGGTTTGTGACATAGCAGCAGTTGCCATGGAGATGATAGCTTTATCAGCAACTCCACTTGCAATGACTTGACAGAAAGGTTACCAAGAAGCAGATGGGCTGTGAAGGAGACAGAACCCCTGTCTAAACACAAATAGCATTGATAATTAATTAGTTGAAGCAGTGGGGGAAATTATGAAAATGTGTGAAAGGTAAAAGGATTTTTATTTATTACAGATTTGATTGTTCTATTCCTCTTTTGCCAGAGGAAAATCACATCTCTTCCACCCTGGGAAATGTTGCATGGAACACTGAGTTAATGTTGCACTAACTGGTTTGAGTACTCAGGGGTTCACTTTCCAGACCCATTGACTTTTTGGTTAAAGTCGCAAAGTTAGTTATCTTAAGTGATTGTATTTTCTAAGGTCCAAAAAGAGATTGTAGAACAAAACAAAACAAACCTCAGATTACTGGGATGATTAAAGGATCACAGTGTCAATTTATTTCAACTTCTAAAGGCTCAATTTGAACACACAAATCCTCTATTCAAAAATGTATCCTTTGATGATAAAAGCCCTTGTATTAATTTTCTACGGCTGGGATAAAATATCACAGATCCCGAGTGACTCAAACAACAGAAAGTTGCTTTTTCACAGTTCTGGAGGATAGAACAGTTAGATCAAGGTCTGGTTTCTTGCCGAAAGTAACACAAAATTGTAAAACAACTATACACTAATAAAAATTAAATAAATAACCAAAATAAAAGGTCTGGTTTCTTTGAGACCTCTCCCCCTGGTTCACAGTTGGCCACCCTCTCGCTGGACACTTACATGGTCTTTCCTCTGTGGACACATCCCTGATGTGTTCTTCTGTGTTCAAATTTCTTTGACTTATAAGATCATCCATCAGATTAGATTAGGGCCCACCTTAGTGGCCTCCTTTTTAAACTTGCCTCTTTAAAGGGCTATACCCATACATAGTCACATTCTGAGAAACAGCTCTTCTAATGCGACAGCCTGGGCCCCTTCACTACGTCATCTGAAGCAGCTTCTATCTCTGCCTTCTTGGTTTAAGGCACTAAGGGGGAGATGATGTATTATTACATGTCTGGTGGGAATTTAAATTACATAAATAACTGTATCTTTGAGAAAAGGGTAGCAATCCATTCTTTCCTCAGTCAGTAGATGATAAGAACTTTGGGAAGTGAGAAGAACTTTGAGACGGTTTAAAATGAATGACCTAGTGATTGAACGATTGATGTCCACTCTCTGAGGTTTTCAGAGAAAATGGCTAATTTCCCAAGCCTGAAAACAAAAAACAAACAAAAAATGAAATAAACAACAAATTTTAAAGATGAAGCGAAAAACACTCCATAATTGAAAAGATATGTTCCCTGTGAGCCAGCTGTCACATCTTTAACCTTTCTCTCTGTTGGTACATATTACAAATAGGAGGATAAAGCCCCAAACTACATCTAGCCTGTTAGCTGGTAATTTGATTTCCATGAATTTGGGAGCTGGTGAGGCACGCTTGCCTCCCTGTTTGTTTCAGCATTGAGGCTGGCAATTAACCCTCTTCCTTTAAGTAATCAAAGGTGTTTGCTGGGACCTCAAAGTCAACTCAGACGGGGCATTATGCTAATGACCTGTTTGAGCAAGACTCAAATTGAAGTAGGAATGGTGGCAGAAAGATGTGGCCTTTCTCTATAGAAATATCTTTATGAGCATAATTAATTGAATAGATTGTGAAAACAAACTTGTTGAGCGATTACTGAAATGATTTTCAAGTTTTCTTGATGTGAGATGCAGAGATATGGAAAAACAGAAACTTAGAAAAAGATAATATCAATAAACAACATGTAGAATATCACAAAGCTTATTTCATTAAAAAGTAAAGTATTTGCATCTTCTTTGCGATGTAAGCCAAATTTGATGTCGCAGGGGAGGTCTGGAATATCTCCACAGAGGCCCCTCCCTCAGTTCCTCTAGCAGCTGTCATTCAATTGATAATGTTTCTATTATGTATTTAGGTCACTGAAATGCATTATATTTCTGGGGCTGAAATCAAATGGGACATGTGGGTCTCAGAGAATATAGTACGCTGTGCTCTGTCAGGTTCCTGCTGGTGGTCCTTACTGTGACGCCTGACTTCTTCCTCTCGATTATTTAGGATGGGAGAATAGGCAGGAGAGACTGAGTTAGCAAGAATCTTTGCCATCTGGACTGATTTCTCCAACTTACATCCAAACAACATTCTTGAAATTTCTTTATGCCACAGTCTTATGTCAGCATTCTAGCATGATAAAGAGTTTTTGAAGGGCTACAGAGCAGACACCTTGAGGTCATTCTTCTCCTTCAAAAAAATGAGAAGTAGAGAGCCAGAGATCACTCCCTTCCTTGTTATTTCCACAGGAAAAATAAGAAGGCTACTCCTCTTCTATTTCCTTGATACCTGTGATCATTAACAAAGCACCAAAAGAATCCGTTGTCCATGCAGGAGACATAAAAGATGCTGGTTCGATCCCAGGGTTGGGAAGATTCCCTGGAGAAACGCATGACAATCTATTCCAGTACTGCTGCTTGGAAAATTCCATGGACAGAGGAGCCTGGTTGGCTTCCGTCCATGGGGGTGAAAAAGAATTAGACATGACTGAGCATACACACTCCACTACTAAGTATCTGGGGAAGGTAGTTTTCTGGGGGAAGAGGAAGATAAGTACTTTTTATTTTCTTGGTTTGAATTCTATATACATTTCTCCTGTATATTGTGTTTGACTTTTAAAAATAGCTTTATTGAGTATAATTAATATACAAAGCATATTTAATGCATTTAATTTAACAAGCTTGGAGATTTGCATACACCCATAAAACTCACTACAATCAAGGTAAGAAATATCCATCAACCCCAAAGTTTCCTTTTGCCCCTTTGTTTCTTGTCTGTGTATGTGGTAAAAACATTTAACATGAGTATCTGCTTTTTTTAAGCCACACAGTTTCCAAGTCATCCTGATTTTCCTGAACACTCTACCCATATTAAATCAAGACAGATTAAATTCTATTACGTTAGAATAATATCTATCTACTTACTTACCTATCAATCTATGAGAATAATAATAGTAAGTACCTGCTCAAAAATCTGCTCCATTTTAATCATACTCAATGCATTGAGATTTGATCATCACCAAGAATTTTGATGGTTCATCACTATCCACTTGTCTACTCTTAACTTATCAAACAATTATTTGGCATCCAATGGCAACCTGCTCCAGCATTCTTGCCTGGAGAATCCCAGAGACAGCAGAGCCTGGTGGGCTGCCGTCTATGGGGTCGCACAGAGTCGGACATGACTGAAGTGACTTAGCAGCAGCAGCAGCAGCATGTGCCAAGTACCATCCTAAGTTCTGGGGACCCAAAGACAAGTTTAAGGTAAGAGACTCTCTTGTGCTTAATGTATTTTACTGAAACAAAATGTTATATGCAGAAACATATCTTTTAAAATGGGAACTCATTTCTTTAACCTGGTCTCTCTCACCTACTAAGCAAGTTATCAGCTGGCTGCTATCAAGTAAGGCAGAGTATTCTCCTTTGAATTCGTCTCTTCTGCATCAGCCCCTTGATTCCACCTCTCCACGAACTTTCACCAACCTCCCATAGTCCTTGTTTCCATCTTCTTTTTCCCCTGAGTTACTCCTTCATAGATGTTTCACTATAGAGAACGAGAATTACCTTCTCTGAATTTCTGTAATCTAAAGCTGGATCCCTTATGTTCCTTCTCATCACCCAGAGTAGCAATTTAAGTCCAAGAGGTACAACTTTTCTACCCACTTTCTGTCTCTATTTCTGCACAATTCTTTTGTGTACTTTGCAAAAGAAGAAGTTTAAGATCATATAAAAATAAAATTACAGGGCAGAACATACCACCTACTGTCAAATCTCCTATAAACTGATAGTAAGGGTTTTACAGAGGATTGCTTCTTAATAACATAATAAAACACATGTGTTGGGAGCCAGCGTGAGGAACTCCGCCCATGGCAAAGGTCATGAGGAAGGAAGCTTGGCATACGCAAAGGCGTGATCAAGCCTCAGGAAACCCCCTGTTCCCGAGCATCCACCCCCAAACCAGAGTACTTTACGGGGAGCTCTCCCCCATAACCATTTCTCTCAGAGAAGGAGTTAACTTGCAGCTCCAGTTAATAAAAATTCCTGGGCGTGATAAGAATGTTTCGACTTACGAACTCTGAAGGTTCTCTGGCCTGCCTGATCAGGCTCGTCCGGTCGCATGGGATTGTTTACAGCCTCCCAACTGTGAGAGGCATGGGCTGTTTTAAAACTTTCTAAATACAGACTCTTTTGAGAAGTTAGAAGATGATTAGTATAGTACAGTGGGTTGATTAGGAATTATATTGGTGAAGGGTTTTTTTTTCATTTGTCGTGCCAATAATTACTGCTAATTCCCTGCCCTGGGTGTGACAAGGATGTCTCAGGTCAAACCTCTCTGCTGACAGACTAGCTTGTGTGACAACCTCTCAACCATAAACAGCACAGAGAGTTTGGAGTATTAGTGTAGGGCTTTTTTCATTGATGAGTCAATGATTGCCATCAGGCCTCCATATCCTTAGGTACCTGGGAATATATTAATCCATGTATTTGGAATATAGAAAAGGAAATATAGTAGTTTTTGATGTTAGCAATACTAGACTTTTGAGTTAATGAATCTTCTCTTTTGTTATAGATCACTGTACTTTGTTATAAATCACTATAAATCACTATGCTATGTAACTTTATCACTATCTTAAGACAAAATAGATCTTAAGGGGAACATTGGTAAAGGGTTTACATTTGTTGAACCAATATTTGCTTCTAAATCTCCATATTCCTGCCCTTATAATGAATATAACTAGCATATAGGAAAAATAAGTATTAACCTTTAAGATTAATCATGTTAAACCTTAGGTTAAGTAAATTCCTTTCTTGATTGTAACTCACTACACCCTCACCCTATAGGAATGTAACTTTATTTGGAGGGTGGCCCCTGATTTAAGAAAAAATCACCCCTGGAAAAATAAGTTTTCTGGTTAACTGACCCAGTATCAGAAAGGGCCATAAAATGTTAGCAGACCTCATGGCTAAAAGATGATGAAACTCATAAGACCTTTGTATAATTTTATATGAAGCACCTGATTGTGACAAGGGTCAGGTCTGCTGACCCCCCGCGTGACTCTGTATTCATCCTTATGTATAACAGAAAGGTATATAAACAAACCTGAAAAATAAAGAAATCGGATCAGTTTCTGGAAAGACTGATTCCCCCGTGTCGTTTCTTTCTCGCTCCCCGCTTTCCTGGCTGAATTACCATCTGAAATGTGGGTACTCACCAAGCCTGCTTATTCTGCCTGGGCTTCTGAGATTGGACCGGGGAGGCCTCAGTGCCTCCTCTCCTTTGGGAGAATGGAAAGATGCCTGTGGCCTACGTAGGTGGTGATTGGTATTCCATGTAAACCAGTTATTCAGCCTCTTTTCTCCACTAATTCTCCTACTGCACTATCTGTTTCTAATCTCCCTCTATATCTGTAATTAAATAAGTTTTTTTCAGGATGCCGACTCCGTCCCCACCTTCGAATCACCCTGGATCCACCGGGGATGGACCCCGGCACACATGTCTTGAGATCTTTTACCAACATGGCTTTCAGATGTGTAGGCTTACAGAATCTGAAGTCTTTAGGGCATTAATACACTTTCACCAACAATTATGGTCACTGAACTGACAAAATGCTGAATCATGCTCTGCCTCCGATCTTCACCAGTCAGACCTGTGAGCTGGTACCCTAGTTCACTGCTGTTTCCTCTTGAGTGAATCATTCAGGCTTAGCCATGTAGCTGTTCCTCTTACTGGGTCTCTGGTAAGGCCCAGGAGAGGAAAGGAAGGTCAACTTGTTCTTTAGTCACTCTTTAGAAAAGGCAAAATAAAAGAGACAGTTAAGCTGGTTTAAAGCCTTCCTACTTCAAGAGTGGTCCACTGACAAACATTATCTCTATCACCTAAGGGTGTGTTAGGGATGCACAATGTCAAGCCCCACCTGAGAAGCACTGAATTAGAACCTCCATTTAACAAAGTCCCCAGTGATTTATATACACACTGAAATTGAGATAAACTTGAGAAGCATTGGCTTAGAAGGTGACTCTTTCCATTGACAAAGGACAAAGAAAGAAAGTGGCTCATAAATTGGGGTTAAAAAACTTTTCTTTGGAGACAGGAGAAAATGATGGTGGTAAAAGAGAGGAGTTTGGGTGTCTGTTTCCATCTCATACAAACACACACACACACACACACACACACACACACACCCCTCTACCTGTATTTTTCCAGCCCACTCTGGATCTCAGCTGCTAGAAATTCCTCTCAAATGATTGCTGGGTATGTAGACACCTATTCCTACCTTAGCTATTCACATGATGTCCTAAGCAGCAAGCGAATAATCTTCCACTTTCTTCCTTAGCCCAAGCATTAGTTTTGATAGAGGTTGTCTCCCTAACATTGCCCTCACTGGCCAAGGGTTAAGAAGCTCACTGAAAGAAGGTCTCTTTTTGATTATTTGAAGCAAGAATCCAACAGTGCTATTTTTCCAGAAGTGGCACATATTTTTCTTGATCACTTGGGCATTCTTCATGTGGCTCCATCAAACTGAGGACTGTTGATTTTCAGTGTTAGAAGGAACCTAAAGGACCAGTTCATATTCTTATCTGATGCTGAAATTCCTGCCACAAGTCAGCTTGTCATTGCCCAGCTTATGCTTGGAGGAAACAAATGAAAGAAACCTCAAAATTCATGCTCATATGCATACATCAAGCACTCAGTGACACTGCAGCTGCCTCACTCATTATTCGAGAGTGCAGCACTCCACTGATTACATTTACCAACCTCCTCTTAGTCCGGCATGCTTCTCTCATCAACAGTTTAGTCTCAAAGAAGCGATGCAAGAAGGGGGAAAGTCCCCTCACAAACAAATCCTTTTGCCTAAGTATGAGAATACAGTATAGTATTCATAAAGATGGCAGTTAGAGCCCAGCATGAGAGAGGTACATTTCTCACACTAATAATAACAATAATAACCATAATAGTAATAAAATACTCTATAAGAACTACCATTCCAGAGAAAATATTTGCTATTAATATTATTGTTTTTATTATTATTATTGTGTTACTGCTAATAATAATGATAGGTTACTTGCTAAGAAACTGGTCCTTCAGTGTAACTAAGTAAGCATATTTAGCAAGGGTTCTCCTGAAGGCATTTCTTCAGTTAATAAAGGAGGCTGACAGATCTTCTCACAGCCTACTGCCAGGTACCAATTGATTGCCTCCTTCTAATAACTGTTTAATTTGCTTTCCTGTACTAATATAGTCATGCAAATTGTTGGCCTCTGCCCCTCGTTGACAGAGAGGATGGCATTCCAATAGGCCAAATGGCACTGCCCCTGGTCCCACCTAGCTCCTGCCCTACTCCCATTCTCAGCATTTGCCATCCCTGTACAGCCTCCTCCTGCCTGTAACCCAGACACAGATCTGGCCATTCGATTATCCAGGAAGCCGCCGAATGACAGTGAGAGAGTAAATCGGTCAGACCTCCAGGGCAGCAGCTGGAGGAAGAAAGAAACATCCCTTTGCCAGGTCTCATGGCCTCTTTCTATGTTTAAACAAAACTCATCAGCTCACAGCACGGATTAGCATGGCCTCATTATAGACATGGAGTTAGGGTCATATAAGGCCCAAATGAGAGCAAGGTGGTTTAAAAAAAAAAACAAAACCGAAGTCCCAGGAGGAGGGGACGTTGTGCCGAGGTGACAGGAGGTGAAGGGGCAATGGGCAGTAAATAAAGAAAAGGCATCAGTGGAAGAGAACAATGACAAGCAAATGTTTGAGATTTTGAGTCAACATATCAGGGAACCCAGGGCACAATCACACTTGATGACTGAGGCAGAGATAGATGTTGGCAGTCAACACCCCAACCTGTTATCATAACATCCTTGCCTTGATTTAGGGACCTGCCTCTTGAGAAACCTATATGCAGTTCAGGAAGCAACAGTTAGAACTGGACATGGAACAACAGACTGCTTCCAAATAGGAAAAGGAGTACGTCAAGGCTGTATTTGTCACCCTGCTTATTTAACTTATATGCAGAGTACATCATGAGAAACACTGGGCTGGAAGAAGCACAAGGTAGAATCAAGATTGCCGGGAGAAATATCAATAACCTCAGATACGCAGATGACACCACCCTTATGGCAGAAAGTGAAGAGGAACTAAAAAGCCTCCTGATGAAAGTGAAAGAGGAGAGTGAAAAAGTTGGCTTAGAGCTCAACATTCAGAAAATGAAGATCATGGCATCTGGTCCCATCACTTCATGGGAAATAAATGGGGAAACAATGGAAACAGTGTCAGACTTTATTTTTTGGGGCTCCAAAATCACCTCAGATGGTGATTACAGCCATGAAATTAAAAGACACTTACTCCTTGGAAGGAAAGTTATGACCAACCTAGATAACATATTAAAAAACAGAGATCTTACTTTGCCAACAAAGGTCCATCTAGTCAATGCTATGGTTTTTCCAGTGGTCATGTATGGATGTGAAAGTTGGACTATAACGAAAGCTGAGCACTGAAGAATTGATGCTTTTGAACTGTGGTGTTGGAGAAGACTCTTGAGAGTCCCTTGGACTGCAAGGAGATCCAACCAGTGTTCTTTGGAAGGAATGATGCTAAAGCCGAAACTCTAATACTTTGGCCACCTCATGCGAAGAGTTGACTCATTGGAAAAGACTCTGATCCTGGGAGGGATTGGGGGCAGGAGGAGAAGGGGACGACAGAGGATGAGATGGCTGGATGGCATCACTGACTCAATGGACATGAGTTTGGCTGAACTCCGGGAGTTGGTGATGGACAGGGAGGCCTGCTTTGCTGCAATTCATGGGGTCACAAAGAGTTGGACATGACTGAGTGACTGAACTGAATTGAATTGATGCCAGGAGCTTCTGGCTTTTTGCTTAGCTTTCAAATTTCTGGCTTACTAAATAAAAGGACTGCAAAGATTCAAGCACAGAGAGGTGTACATGGAGGTTGCGTGCATGCTCATTCAGCTGTGTTCAAGTCTTTGTGACCCCATGAACTGTGGCCTGCCAAACTCCTCTGTCCATGGGATTATTCCATGGAGTGGGCTGCCATTTCCTCCTTCCGGGGATCCTTCCAATCCAGAGATTGAGTCTGAGTCTCCTGCATCTCCTGCATTAGCAGGTGGATTCTTTACCACTGAACCATCTTGGAATCCCACATGGAGGTCGCAAACGCTCATTTAAACATTCCCCAGAGTACCTGGTGTGCAGACACCTCTAGGTCTTTCAGCACGCTATTCTGCCATCTGGGTGAAATGCTTCATGCTTTATGTCAGCCATCAAGGACCATTATGAAGACCCCATCTCCCACATGGAACTTTCTATTCCTAACCAGAGCACATAGAGACTGCTTCTCCCACAGTATTGCTTTTCCACTTTGCACCTACTCTTAGCTAATTAAAAGCAGACCCTTCAGTCCCTCACACAAGACCCTCCACTCTATCACCTAAAACATGGTTTTCTATTCCAGCTCCTACCATTGTCCACAATGATCCTACGGCCACATCCTACTGAACCTCATGTTCTCCTCCCCTCTGCTCCATCTCCTTCCTCTCCTCCCAGGTTCAGTAACCAAGCACCCCATCCATCAAAGGCCAGCACAGAATCCCATTCCTTCTTACAAATACTATAGGATATGATCTGTCTCTGTTAAACCTGACATCATTTATATCACCTGCACAGATGTTTAATTTTGTGGAAAGATTAAAATTTACTTGAGGGGAGAAATTTCAAGACTCTCGGCAGAGTCCCCCTAGAACTTTTCTTTTTCCTCTTGGCCCTAATAGTTTGCTCTGAGTGTCTCAAGAGACATTTTGTAGTAGGTTTACATGGAGAACTTCATGGCAATCTGAAATATAGACAGTTTGGACTTCGAACAGGAAGTAACTCCCCACCACAAGAACTTTCTGATTCCCTTGTCATTACCAGGGAGTACACAGAATGTGTATTTTATCAATGGGAAACAAGCTAGCAAAGGGAAGACAGACACAGGACATTAGGTGTATAGAGAGATGCTTGCTACTCAGCCACTTCTGCAACCAAGAAGCAGATCCTACTGGAGGAAAGCAGGGCCTGAAAAAGTGTTTTGTTAATATATATTTGGGACTAAAGATCATAGCACAAGCAAGGACTTCTGAATCACAGCTCAATACCAAGTTAATATTGATTGTCTAAATGACAATAAAAGGGGGAATGTTTGTGGAACTGAAGACTAAATACTTCAAGATGATACTCAGTTAGTAAAACACAATTTGTCCTCAGAGTGTCTCCTGGGTGCCTAACATTGATACTGAGACCAAGCAAGGCCACTTTGGAGGTAGTGGGACTTCTAAGGAGGAAGAGAGAAAAAGGAAAGAAATAAAAATTCAGTAACTCTGCAAAACAAACAACAATGAATAAAGAAATTAAATAAAAAACAACAGCAAAAAATTCAACCATATGAAGACTACATAGAAGACAGCAAAGAAGCATCTGTACTCCCAACTGGCAGAAAACCCTCTTGTCACCATCAACATCCTAGTTTACACACCACACTGTCTTGCTAGGATCAATGCAACAGTCTGCTAAGACGCTTGCTGGCCTCAGCTTTGGGTTCCATGAGCACAACCTCCACACAGAGCACTCTTTCTGAACAAAAACCAGTTCAAGTCATCACCATCCCCACACCTTGCCTGACTAGCTCTGCACTCAGCCTTTTCACTCTCTCACTTGGTACTTATTTAGGATTTATGAGGCATCAAGGGCACAGAAACAAAGCAGAATAAGCTTGATTCCTGCACTACAGGAGAAACTTCCTACAATTAAGTCCAAATGCCTTGATGTGGCACACCAGGCTCACATTCCAGAACTTTCTTATCTCTCCAACCTCCTAGACCACTTTCCTGTGGGTTTGACGCTCCATTCTTAGACTCATTCTGCATTCTTACTTTTGTTTCTCTATTAGCCTTCTCCACACTCTTTTGTTGTCATCTTTTTCAAATGATATTTTTTGTACTGAAATACCCTTCCCCTCCCACCTTCCTGGACAGTCCCCTAACTAGCTGCTACTTCTCTCCAGGATACCTTTTATAACCCTCTGTTTTCTCTTTGCGTGTCAGCTACCTCCACTCTACTGATAGATGAGGGAGATCCCACATTATTTATTGGTAGATAACTCCAGTACTCAGAGAAGTACCTGATT
Organism: Ovis canadensis; assembly: GCF_042477335.2. Lineage (NCBI taxonomy): Eukaryota > Metazoa > Chordata > Mammalia > Artiodactyla > Bovidae > Ovis > Ovis canadensis. Next base: position 184,992,230 of record NC_091245.1, read on the forward strand.
TATGTGGGTGCTCAATTATCATCAGTTGGGTGCCCTAATTACAGTTTGACCTTGTGTTGCTCGTTTCTACTAGACTGAGAGGAATAGGTTCAAACTGTGCCTGAGGCAGGGACTTTGGTTCACAGCTATCCTCAGCTTGGTGAATTCCAGGCACAGAATAATATTTGTTGGATGAATGAATGAAAGAATGAATTAAATTAAAAGAAGCAGTATTAAAATACATCTACACAAATGTGATTAGAACCAAAACTTGACACTGAGCATTCTTTTGACCAAATAGAAATCTGGAACGTTCTCACAAGGGATTAAATATCTTAAGAAAAATACTAATTTCTTTTTTTTTTAATGTAATAATGCTTATTTTATTTATTCCATTTTTTTACTTTAAAATATTGTATTGGTTTTGCCATACATCAACATGAATCTGCCACAGGTATACGCGTGTTCCCCATCCTGAACCCCCCTCCCTCCTCCCTCCCTGTACCATCCTTCCGGGTCATCCCAGTGCACCAGCCCCAAGCATCCAGTATCATGCGTTGAACCTGGACTGGCGAATCGTTTCATATATAATATTATACATGTTTGAATGCCAGTCTCCCAAATCATCCCACCCTCCCCCTCTCCCACAGAGTCCAAAAGACTGTTCTACACCTCTGTGTCTCTTTTGCTGTCTCACATACAGAGTTATGGTTACCATCTTTCTAAATTCCATATATATGTGTTAGTATACTGTATTGGTGTTTTTCTTTCTGGCTTACTTCACTCTGTATAATAGGCTCCAGTTTCATCTACCTCATTAGAACTGAAACCCTTTTGTATACTCCAATTTCCCCTATCCTTGCATGGTACAGTAAAAGCACTGGAGTTGAAACTGTGAGAACCTTTACAATTTTACTTCTGAATTATGAAATGCCATATCTACCAGCCTCGACCAGAAGCAAGGCAACATGAATATTAATGTTTGGAAGGGCCTGAAGTATGCCAGCAGGATGATTTAAAGAGGAGAATAATCAGGGACTGAATCTTAGTAAATAAATCCAAGGTCCAATTTGTTTAGTCTCTCACCCACATTTTTAAAGGAAAATTAATATTCTTTTTCAAAAGCAAATCAATAGAGATTTTGAACTGCTGACTTGGTAAGTTTAAAGTGGAAATGTTTCTCTTGTCCCCAGCAGCTCCTGGCTAAATTCCTTTTTCCCAGTCTCTTTCCACCTCATTTCAATACACAGATATGTACGCATGCCTTCAAAACATCACTCATGAAGTATTTATTAACTTGTTACTGTCATGTATCTAGTGCCACCTTGCTATTGTCAGGACACAGACCATGGAAGGGCTTTTCTCTGTCTTCAAGGGATTTACAATACCAAGGGGGAGAGTACACACACTCTTAGATCAGTCATATATGTATATAATGATATATAATTGTATTCCATAATGATTTTGTATAATGACATATAATGACAACATATAATTATATCAGGCGCGCACACACACACACACACACACACACACACATAAATAAAAGACTCTTGCTCCTTGGAAGGAAAGCTATGACCAACCTAGACAGCATGTTAAAAAGCAGAGACATCACTTTGCTGACAAAAATTCATCTAGTCAAAGCTGTGGTTTTTCCAGTGGTCATGTATGGATGTGAGAGTTTGACCAAAAGAAAGCTGAGTGTCAAAGAATTGATGCTTTTGAACTGTGATTTGGAGAAGACTCTTGAGAGTCCCTTGGACTGCAGTGAGATCCAACTAGTCCATGCTAAAGCAAATCAGTCCTGAATATTCATTGGAAGGACTGATGCTGAAGCTGAAACTCCAATACTTTGGCCACCTAATGTGAAGAACTGACTTATTTGAAAAGACCCTGATGCTAGGCAAGATTGAAGGTGGGAGGAGAAGGGGACGACAGAGGATGAGATGGTTGGATGGCATCACTCACTTGATGGACATGAGTTTGAGCTAGCTCAGGGAGTTGGTAATGGACAGAGAGGCCTGGTGTACTGCAGTCCAAGGGTTCGCAAAGAGTCGGACATGACTAAACAACTGAACTGAACAGATGTATTTAATGAGTATATATGTTCTATATATGACACACAGTGTTATACATAGCAGGCATTGGTAATGGCTCATGGGCTTCCCTGATAGCTCAGTTGCAATGTAGGAGACCACCTGCAATGTAGGAGACCCCAGTTTGATTCCTGGGCTGGGAAGATCTGCAGTATCCACTCCAGTATTCTTGGGCTTCCCTTGTGGCTCAGCTGGTAAAGAATCTGCCTGCAATGCAGGAGACCTGGATTCAATCCCTGGGTTTGATCCCTGGGTTGGGAAGATCCATTGGGAGATCTCCTTTGGGAGAAGGGAATGGCAACCCACTCCAGTATTCTTGCCTGGAGAATTCCATGGACAGAGGAGCCTGGCGGGCTACAGTCCATGGGGTTGCAAAGAGTTGGACACAACTGAGTGACTAACTCACACACACACCCCCAATCTCATTTAATCCTCATAGTGATTCTGAGCAGTTTATAATAGTATGACTAATTTACAGATAAAAGGTCTGAGATGTGATTAAATCACCATTCCAAGATGCTACAGCTAAGGAAGTGGCAAAACTAGCATTTGCAGTTCTGCTCTGCCTAATTATAAACTTCTACTCTTTCCACCATACTCTTTATCCATTAGTTGTCATCTCCTTTTGGCATCACTTTGTCATTCTCATTATGTTCTAATATTTCTATTCTACTGAGACCAAGCTGATCTACTTGGCACCTCTGAAACAAACAAAGTGTGCTTTCTTGTATTGATTTGCCACCATTGCCTTGAAAAACTTAGGAGTCAGAACAGCAAACAGGTTCCAAGTGTAGTATCTGAAAGCAAACTGTCTCGTATTCAAATTCTGACATCACCTTTTCATAGGTGCATGACCTTGGGCAACTTACTTCACCTACTTATATTTCCTTACCTGTAAAATGAAACAATAATAATAGTATCCACAAGTGTCATTAACTATCTTTGATAACTCATTCTAGTTATTGTATTTTATTTACATTAGTGATATAGGAATGGTCATCTAGATGAAAAAGTCTTAGGCAGTCATTGCCTTGAAGACTCAAAAATAGTGTGAGGATACCTTGCCCAATAGAACATAAAATATGATAATTATTTAATGGTAGAAATGGATTTAAACACGTATGCATTTTAGTACAATCCTCTCATTTCACACGTGGGAAAACTGAAGCCACCCCCTTCCCCCCAAAAAAGGGCCAAATTCACATATCTGGTGGAGGATCTCTTACGAGCAGTTTCTGAGAGTGAAAACTCAGTCCAAAGATGTCATTCCAGACTCTTATCATAAAAATCAGGCTCCACACAGGTCTGCTGTACTCCTATGCCCCATTTTTAGCTGTCTCTCCATCGGTAAAAATGCTGTTACTTTATGAAGCCCAAATGAGCTTTCTTTTAAAGCCTTAGGTGGTGGTGGTTGGTGGTTTAGTTGCTATATCACATCTGACTCTTTGCGACCATATGGACTGTAGCCCACCAGGCTCCTCTGTCCATGGGATTTCCCTGGCAAGAATACCGGAGTGAGTGGTCATTTCCTTCTCCAGGGGAATCTTCCTGGCCCAGGAATTGAACCTAGGTCTCCTGCACTGCAGGCAGATTCTTTGCCACTGAACTTTCTTAGCTGGTTCCTAAGATTTATACTAGCCTAGTACTCTTGCCTGGAAAATCCCGTGGACAGAGGAGCCTGGTAGGCTGCATTCCATAGCGTCGCTAAGAGTCGGACACGACTGTGCGAGTTCACTTTCACTTTTTACTTTCATGCATTGGAGAAGGAAATGGCAACCCACTCCAGCGTTCTTGTCAGGAGAATCCCAGGGACGGGGGAGCCTGGTGGGCTGCCATCTATGGGGTCACACAGAGTCGGACACGACTGAAGTGACTTAGCAGAGCAGAGGTCTCCCACATTGCAGGCAGATTCTTTACCATCTGAGCCACCAGGGAAGCTCATTTAAATTATTGCAAAGCTTAAATGCAGAAATACAGGTTTTAAATGAAATAAATATTTTAATCATGAGTGAAAAATCTAGTTTAACTCATTTAAGTAAATTTGGTCCTGGCACCAAATGCTAGATATTGGGAATGATAAGGTGGAATAAACAACAGTGTCCCACCTCTCTTAGGTTAGTTCATCAGGTTTTACATCTTACCTATGGAATCATCTTTTCCTCAATTAGGTTACCTTAATAAGACCAAAATAACCATTTACTGCTTGAATGCCAGCATATTCTTCTGTCTAATTGTAGGAAGGATAAAGAATGAGATAAGACTTTAGGAATTTAAGAGTTCCACATTTCTAAGAACTGCTTGTGGCACATAATTAATTTCATAAACAAGTGTTCCCCTTCCTAGTCATTTTTCTTCTCAAATAAAATCTTTCCTCTGAATATTAAACAAGATTATAAGACTATATGTCAGTTTCTAGAGACCAGAGGAAATACACACACACATGCACACACACTCTTTATATAAAGCAGAGTATATCTCAGAATATGTTTCCTACAAAGAGATACTAAAATGTTTGTAGAATTTAGGATCTAGTGCTAGGTCTTTGTTATTATTCAATGTAAACCAAAATAATATAACTGCCACCATCACTAATTTTATTTAGTCCTTACAGATTCCATGCTAAGGACTTTATATACATTATCTGGTGAGCTCCTACACATAAAAAGGCATTCATTCAGTCAGCCAGTCCATAACTCAGTCATGTCCAACTCTTTGCCACCCCATGGACTGCAGCATGCCAGGCTTCATTCTGCTGCTTTTTGTATGATCCAACAGATGTTGGCAATTTGATCTCTGGTTCCTCTGCTCTTCTAAATCCAGCCTCAATATCTGAAGTTCTCAGTTCATACTGTTGAAGCCTAGCTTGGAGAATTTTGAGCATTACTTTGCCAGTGTGTGAGATGAGTGCAATTGTGCAGTAGTTTGAACATTCTTTGGCATTGCCTCTCTTTGGGATTGGAAAGAAAACTGACCTTTTCCAGTCCTGTGGCCAATAATGAGTTTTACATATTTGCTGGCATATTGAGTGTAGCACTTTCATAGCATCATCTTTTAGTATTTGAAATAGCTCAGCTGGAAATTTCATCGTCTCCACTAGCTTTGTTCATAGTGATGCTTCCTAAGGCCCACTTGACTTTGCATTCCAGTATGTCTTGCTCTAGGTGAGTGAACACACTCATCATGGTTATCTGGGTCGTGAGGATATTTTTTGTACAGTTCTTCTGTGTATTCTTACCATTAATATCTTCTGCTTCTGTTAGGTCCATGCAATTTCTGTCCTTTATTGTGCTCATCTTTGCATGAAATGTTCTCTTGGCATCTCTAATTTCTTTGAAGAGATCTCTAGTCTTCCCATTCTATTGTTTTTCTCTATTTCTTTGCATTGATCACTGAGGAAGGCTTCCTTATCTGTCCTTGCTATTCTTTGGAACTCTGAATTCAGATGGATGTGTCTTTCCATTTCTCCTTTGCATTTCACTTCTCTTCTTTTCCCAGCTATTTGTAAGGCCTCCTTAGACAACCATTTTGCCTTTTTGCATTTCTTTTTCTTGGGGATTATGGTCTTTCTTGGTTTTGATCACAGCTTCCTGTACAATGTTATGGACCTCCATTCATACTTCTTCAGGCACTCTGTCTATCAGATCTAATCTTTGAATCTATTTGTCACTGCTGCTGCTGCTAAGTCGCTTCAGTCGTGTCCAACTCTGCGCGACCCCATAGACGGCAGCCCACCAGGTTCCGCCGTCCCTGGGATTCTCCAGGCAAGAACACTGGAGTGGATTGCCATTTCCTTCTCCAATGTATGAAAGTGAAAAGTGAAACTGAAGTTGCTCAGTCATGTCCAACTCTTAGCGACCCTATGGAATGCAGCCTACCAGGCTCCTCCATCCATGGGATTTTCCAAGCAAGAGTACTGGAGTGGGTTGCTATTTGTCACTACCATTGTATAATCTTAAGGAATTTGATTTAGGTCATACTTAAATGGTCTAGTGTATTTTCCTACTTTCTTCAATTTAAGTCTGAATTTTACAATAAGGAGCTGATGATCTGAGCCACAATCTGCTCCTGGTCTTGTTTTTGCTGACTGTATAGAGTTTCTCTATCTTTGGCTGCAAAGAATATAATCAATCTGATTTCGGTATTGACCATCTAGTGATGTCCATGTGCAGAGTTGTCTCTTATGTTGTTGGAAGAGCGTGTTTGCTATGACTGCTACATACTCTTGGCAAAAGTCTGTTAGCCTTTGCCCTGCTTCATTCTGTACTCCAAGGCCAAACTTCCCTGTTACTTCAGTTATCTCTTGACTTTCTGCTTTTGGATTCCAGTCCCCTATGATGAAAAGGACATCTTTTTTTTGGTTTTAGTTCTAGGAGGTCTTGTAGGTTTTCAAGAACCATTCAACTTCAGCTTCTTCAACACTGGTGGTTAGGTCATAGACTTGGATTACTGTAATATTGAATGGGTTGCCTTGGAAATGAACAGAGATCATTCTGTCATTTTTGAGATTGCATTTGGCACAAGATGTCAGAGTAGAAGGACATATGCTCATCTTCTCCTGTGAGAACTCCAAAATTGCAACCAACTGCTAAGCAACTCAGCAGGAGACTGTTGGATCCCACTAAAAACAGATACTCCATGTCCAAGGACAAAGGAGAAGCCCCAACAAGATTGTAGGAGGGGCAAAACCACATTTAGAATCAAACTCCATGCCATCAGAGTCTGGAGGGCTCAATCAAAAACTTGTGTGCACCAAGACCCAGGGACTCCACAAGAGACTGAACCAGACCTGCCTTTGCGTGTTTGAGTGTCTCCTGCAGAGGCATGGGTCAGCAATGGTCTGTTGTGGGGACAGGGGATCTGGTTGCAGCAGACCTGGGAGGCGCAGCATGTGAGACCCACTATAGAGCCACTGAGCAGACAACCCACAAACTGGAAAACAATTATACCAAAGAAGTTCTCACACTGTTGCAAAAGTTCTAGGGTCAACAACAGATTTCCCAACCTGGAGATCCAGCAAAGGAACTGAAAACCCCCAGGGAATTTAATTTTGAAGGCCAGTGGGATTTGATTACAGAACTTCCACAGGAGTGGGGAAACAGACTCTTGGAGGGCACAAAGAAAACCTTGTGCACACCAGGACCTAGGAGAAAGCAGCAGTGACCCTATAGGAGATTGAGTCAGACTTTTCTGTGAGTGTCCAGGAGTCTCTGGAAGAGGCATGGGTTGACACTGGCCTGCTGTGGGGTCAGGGGTACTGAATCCAACGGTCCTGACATAAGTCCTTTTGAAGGAGGTCCCCATTACTGCCATTACCCCTACCAGAGTTCCGCCTTGGGCCAACCTACAGGGAGGGAGTACAGCCCCACACATCAACAGAAAATTGGATTAAAGATTCACGGAGCATGGACCCACCCATCAGAGCAAGACCCAGATTCCCCCACAGTCAGTCCCTCCTATCAGGAAGCTTCCACAAGCCTCTTATCCTTATCCACCAGAGGGCAGAGAGAATGGGATCCACAATCACAGAAGACTAATCAAACTGATCACTTGGATCACAGCCTTGTCTAACTCAATGAAACTACAAGGCTGCCATGTAGGGCCACCCAAAATGGATGGGTCATGGTGGAGAGTTCTGACAAAACGTGGTCCAGTGGAGAAGAGAATGGCAAACCTCTTCAGTATTCTTGCCTTGAGAACACCATGAACAGTATGAAAAGGCAAAAAAGATATGACACTGAAAGATGAACTCCAGGTCGGTAGGTGCCCCATGTGCTACTGTAGAAGAGTAGAGAAATTGATCCAGAAACAATGAAGAGATGGAGCCAAAGCAAAACAATGCCCAGCTGTGGATGCGACTGATGATGGAAGTAATGTCTGATGCTGTAAAGGACAATATTGCATAGGAACCTGGAATGTTAGGTCCATGAATCAAGCTAGATTGAAAGTGGTAAAATAGGAGTGGCAAGAATGAGCATCGACATTTTAGGAATTAGTGAACTAGCATGTACCAGAATGGGGGAATTTATTTCAGATGACCATTATATCTACTACTGTGGGCAAGAATCCCTTAGAAGAAATGGAGTAGCCCTCATAGTCCACAAAAGGCATTAGTATCCCAATTTTACAGATAAGACAATTAAGGCTTAAGCCACATAAACTTTTCCAAAGCCAAGTAGTTTCTACATGGTAGAACTGAAATTTACACCTAGGTCATACAGGGTTTATGTGTCTTCATACTCTTTTGGAACTTTTTTGCACAAAGTAGGTCTTTAGTATGTCCTTATTGAATGGCTGAATGCTGAAACAGTAGAAAAGCCACAAAAATGCTCTATTGTGAAATAAACTCCTAGAAAAGCTTAACAACCAGACTTTGAAACAGAATCCCCTGTGATCAGGCCTATATAGATTTGTGAAAGACCCTGAAGCAGCTTTGCAGAAACTGCCCAAACATGCAGCAGTGAATTCTGAAGGGGTTATGAGCACACTTTTATTGCTACAGAAAGAGAAATAGAATTTTTAGTCATAATTCATCTAGTAATACAATCCAAGTTTTGCTCTACTGAGATTTCAGGGGAAAAGAGAATAATAAAAGTATCACAGTTACTCTCTGTACAAAACTCCAGGCTTGGACCCAAACAGAATGCTATTGTTTGATAGGGGGAACTGGGATACCAAACGCTATTGACTCCATGTATAGTTCTCCCAGGCCAGCTCAGGCTTTCGAAAGAGATCTGGCTCAGCAATTTTAGCTCCCCCAGCACCATCACTAGCTTAACACAGGCATGCACACATACACACCACTTTGATACAGAAATTTTCAGAGTTACATAAAGTAATTCATTGTTGGTCCTATACTTGTGCTTTTCAAAATGTGCTCCACAGGCTAGCAGTATCAGCATCACCTGCTCGTTATTAGAAATATGGAGCCTCAGGCCTGACCCAAATCGAATGAATAAGAATCCACATTTTAGCACAATCCCTGAGTCATTCATACACAGTCAGGTTTGGAAGGCAATGATCTCTGCGGGGATCTGACTAGTTGCTTCCTTCAGGTACTAAAACAGAAGAGCCACTAAGAAGAACACTGATGATCATGTCAACCACTTGATTTTGCTGGTGCTCTGAAGTACAGTTGAATGTGAGACTGAACTGGGTCCCTGCAGCCTTCTTCTATGCACTGTGGTCATGCAAGGGCCAAGCAAAGCTTCCTCAGGCAGTGAAGAAGGGGTCACTTTTGATGTGCAAGTCCTTTATTTGCATCATTAAAATATATCCATTGCATTCTTTAAGATGGTTACATTTTCTATAAAAGCATTTTTGATCCACCATCCTATTCTAAAGACATTTACAGGCATATATCTGTGTACTTGGAGTAGGAAATGGCAACCCGCTCCAGTATTCTTGCCTGGAAAAATCCCATGGACAGAGGAGCCTGGCAGGCTATAGTCCATTAGGTCGCAAAGGGTTGGACACAATTGAGTGACTGAGCACACATCTATGCACTAATTTATTCAAATAGTACCAGAGCATGTTCATAGACTTTCTATTGTTTTGTATTTATCTCCTCATGATTAGCACCTTTCAGTCTGGAACATTGTAATCTACTGCTTATTTAATCCCAAATGGGAAGTAGGAGAGCCTGAAAGAAATAATTACTGAAAGGGGATTTTGAATCAATCTACTTCGGCCTTCATTTCTTGGGCTTTGGTTTTCCTAAAGAAAAAACTATTCTTGGCTTTCCCATAGTATATGAGGATTCCTAACCTTTGTTCCTGATGGGAAAATCAAACTATACCCAGTAGAATCATGTTTGGAAATGGCAAAGAAGCAACAGTCTGCTCCACTGAGCAAAAGCTGTTTGAGCAGATTCGAGATCATTTCTTACATCAGGGCTTGAGCCTGATTTGTGGACCTGGCCACAGCTGTGCAAATCGTGGAGTGGTGACCAGGGGACAAAGAGCTCTGTGTTTGCCTCCTGTGGCTTTTGTTTCATTTAGGTCTCCTCGTCCCAGGAGCTTCAGTTCACAACACTGAGGGTAGGGAAATGACATTCAAAGTGTACTTTTCTCAGAAACACAATATTTCTCCTCATTTTTAGGTCACAACTGAAATAGGGTTTTAATGTGAAATTTGCCTTAGGCTCAGCAGATGGTTCCCAAATATCGTAAGTATCAGTTTGCCTTCTGTACACTGATGTGGTTATACACTGTATACACTTGCAAGGGAACTCATATCCTGTCCAAATCTGCCCTTTCCATCTCTCCTATTCCTCCCTTTTTTTTTTTTCTGTTTATGTTGTTTGGTGCCACAACACACACCTTGCTGCATGCAGCCTTGTGCCAATCAGACATGTTTATGATGAGAGGTGAGTGTGGGTGGAATGAGGGAAACATTTCTATGCTAGATTCAGTGGACTCAGATCATATGTTGATTTTTCTTTTTTCTTTAAAAAGAAACTCCCTTTAAAATTTGGGGTGAAAAGGTAAGCACATTGCATATTGAATTTATTTACGTAGATGCTATCCCTGATAATTTTTATCTTTAAATCATCCCACAGCTGCACTTCTAACCTTTCTGGACATCATTATTAATGTTCCCAGCTCCTGGCAGTAGCTGGTAGAGGTAGCATTTCATAATTCAGATGTAAAAATTAAAAGCCAAGTGCTAGAGGGGGTATACAGTAGCAGAATGCATCCATCCAATATTTTATTGAAAGCCCTTCAGAAAACCAGCCTGTCTCAATCCTCTCTTGGCAAGGAAAAGCAACATTAACAGTTAAATAATGGTGGCCGAGAAATTCACTCTCCCTCCTTCCTTGGGGAAATAACTATAAAGACCACAGGATAGTTCCAGAAATATTTTCACTTTGAGGCTCTTTAGTCAGATCCTTAATGGGTACCCAAGGGGAAAGGGCTCTGGCAAACCCCACCTAAGACAATGTTTGACTAACGGTTACATGAGAATCAATGGCCCCCTAGTCAGCAGGGTGCTGACATCATCAGGTGCCCATCAATGCGCCTCTCACGTCTGCTGGCAGAGAACTCAACGGAGAAAGGTCTCATGATGCCACTTATTCACTAGTCATCAGCCCTATAGCCTTTCTCTTTTTGTTAAAAAGAAAAGTTCCTTTCATGTTTTTATGTTGTAGTGAACCTAGATTCTCAAGTCTCTTCAGAGAGAAGGGCTGCCTCATCATTATTCTCTTCATATTATTATCTTCTTCCTTCAAAAGCAAGTGGATCCCCACATTTGAAAGATGTTTGAACTTGGAAATCGTTTAAGAAAGATCATAACTAACTGTAAATGGAAATAAATGCCTACTAAAGCAAAATAATTAAAACAGACTCTTCACCAACGTGATAAGTCCATCCAAGCAAGGAAAGAAAAGCAGTCTCACTTGGTCATCATGCCTTACTAGAGCTGTCTCTTTCTACCAACTACTGATACTGTTTTAGAGCTGGAACAAATAAAATTAAAAGAAAGCAGAAAAAGGAATAAACTCTCTATAAACTCCCTCACCTCTCCCAGTGTTTGTTTGTTTGCTTGTTTGGGGGGTTTTGTTATTTTGTTATTTTGTTTCTAATATCTAGCTCTCTCTAGCAGGGAAGAGAAAGTGGCCTCTTGTCAATTCTGGCCAAGATTCTACTTTCTCAGCCCTTTCTTGTCATGATTTAAAATGCTCTACTTAAAAAATGCAGCTGCTTTCTATAACAACTCAGAGCCAATGTCTACATCCAAATAATGATAAGAAAACTGATTTTTGAAGAATTTCATACTTAATGAACCTCTGTTTTAAGGCTATTATGAGGCTGCTTTTTCTAAAAACAGCCATGACAGGTGTCTTCACAATATTGTTGTTATTTTCATGCATCCAGAGATAGGTAAGTGCTTCTTGTTTGAGATTTACTTTACTCAAGTAATTTCTGTCCTAATCGTTGCTAAAGTGATTTTTCTAAAAAGAAAGGTACAGCATTGCTTCTTAAAAGAGTTTAGTTTCCCTTTGTCCTCTGGTTTATTATTTTCTATAAGACGTGTTGAAAATGCATTTCTATTCCCTAGGACTCCAGACCCATAAGCAACTTGTTTGTTAGGCCCTATTAGGAACACAGTACAGACAGAACTCCAAAGCCTGAAAACAAAAAAAAATCAAAACAGGCTGTCCATTAGTATGTTGTGAATCTGCATGGAGAATGTCATTACATTTTAGTTGCATTATTTTTAGCATGGCCTGTTTCTCTGGGCCTGTTTTTTCTAACCTGTTTTTTTTTTTTAGGCTGTCAGGAATGAGAAGCCAGGGACCGGAAGCTAGCATCATGACAGGCTGTATTCTGCTAACCAAAGCCAGGCAAGGGGCTGACTCCATAAAGTACTGCAAATATTTGTGTGGTTCAAAGGGGCAAGGAGATGTCCTTGGTTAGGAGGAAGTCTATAAAACATGATGGACAAGAGATTTCACAAGGCTTAACAAAATAAAATGGAGGATGCATGGGGAGAAAGGGAGAGAGGAGGATTTGAGTTCAAACTTGGATTTAGATTTTCTATGAGGACAGTTCAATATGGCTGCAGAGATGCAGCCCTTTTTTGCTCTTTTTCATAAAGGCCAATAAAAACTCCAGATTTCCAACACCCTGCAAGCTGCTCCTGCCACATCTCGGCTTCTGGTCTCCTTCTACCGCTCACACTGGCCAGTCTGCTGCACATCACGCTCCCCGGGTACCACAGCAGATGCTTACCACCCACGTACTCCTCAGGATGTGAAGGCAGAGGAGAGAAATCTCGGTGTCTCTTGCAGCAAGGAAAAGGAGGGGAAAAATCACAAGGCTACGCTCACTGGGATTATCTTGTCCACTCATATGATTTCTCTTTCCTTCCTTGAAGGGCTCTGTAAGTGCCCTTAAAAGTGTGAAACTTTTAAATAAAGGCATCATTCTCATTATTTGATGAGCTCAATAAACTCTGCCCCAATTTCAGGGTACTAAGTAACAGCACGGAGTTTGAAAGGGCATATCTAGCATTGTTTGAGTCCAATGGGCACATTGTCCTGCCACAACAATGTAAGGCTGTGGGAATGTGCTAGTCTCCAGAGTTACAGGCAGCTGCCACTTTAGGAACCACTTTAGTCCTGCTGCTATCTCTCTTCAGCAGGCAAGACCATCTTCCCCCAGCCTCCCAGAAGGGCACGCCATGGCCACCCCAGTCCTGCTGCAACAGCAGTTAATGAGTTTTCTGTGTTTCAGGACAATTTAGGGGCAGTTTCATCATCCATGGAAACAGGGAGACTGGCAAAGACATGCCATCGTTTTCCTGCATGTGAAGGGATTAAATGAACCGAGTGGTGCAGCTGGGTTTTCAAAATAATGGGCATCATGTCTTCTGTCAAACAGTCTAATCTCAGGGTTCATAAAAACGTATATCAGAATTTACATTAGAATTCAGTAGAATGGTTCTAGGTTCCAGAGAAAGAGAGTATAATGGTAGAGAGAGAAAAGGTAATTGACTTAACAAGATTTAGGTCTTTCCCCACATTTGGGATAATCTAGAATACATTTTTATTGTCATAAACGATCAGATATGCTCTTTGAACTGATGAGAATTTTCTTTCACTGTTTTTTGGCATAACTGTAATTCCAAGCATGGTTCAAGTCAAAACAGAACACTGAATTCTTCACAAATTATGCCCTGACTCAGCAAGGAGGCTGTCAGAGTACAGGGTTCTAGATTTGGGCACATTACTTAACTTTTCTTAGTTTGTTTTCTCTTCTGTAAATGCGAATAATAACTGTAATTCCTATCATGGTTATTGTGAGGATCATGGGATATAATTTCTAATAGGCCAGTGTGTGGTTCTGACACATTTAGGACCTGCTCAATAAATACTAGGCCCTATTATTCTCAATACTGAACACATAATGAAGGGGTGAAAAACTATATCAATTATAATTTTCTTATAAAAATATTTATTCACTGTTGGACTTGATTCTTAATGTTTTTCATCGTAGAACAAGGGTTCTGACCTCAATCATCCACCCATCAAATCTGAACTGAGAACTTCCTGTATATAAGACAAGAGGGTAGGATTCCTCCTCCTGTGTGTTTGCCTGTGCCAAGTGTCAGACATTACATAAGAAGTAGGACCTACATCCTGGGCTTCCCAGATGGCGCTCATGGTAAAGAACCCACCTGCCAATGCAGGAGACATAAGAGACGTGGCTTCGATCCCTGGGTCAGAGGGAAAAATGGCAACCCACTCGGGTATTCTCATTTGGAGAATCCCATGGACAAAGGAGCCTGGCAGGCTACAAAGCTATAGGGTCACAAATAGTCCGACACAACTAAGGCAACTTTGCATGCAGATCCTGCTGCTGCTGCTGCGTCACTTCAGTCATATCCGACTCTGTGTGACCCCATAGACGGCAGCCCACCAGGCTCCGCCGTCCCTGGGGTTCTCGGGGCAAGAACACTGGAGTGGGTTGCCATTTCCTTCTCCAGTACATGAAAGTGAAAAGTGAACTCGCTCAGTCGTGTCCGACTCTTCGCGACCCATGGACTGCAGCCCACCAGGCTCCTTGGTCCATGGGATTTTCCAGGCAAGAGTACTGGAGTGGGGTGCCAATGCAGGTCCTACCTCCCAAAAATCTCCATGAGACCCAGACTGTAGCTATCTGAGAGCAGCCACTTCACTTTGATTCCTGGGATCTCCAGGCGGAAAAGCAAATCATAAAATAAACCTCAGAAATATCAAATATTTAACTTATGCTGGTGAAATATGCATACATTTATATAACCCAAGTAATGGATTATAAAATGCACGATGCAGTAAACCCTACACAATACTTTCCAACTGCACATAGTAGTCTGAAGAACTTTGCAGAAGGATAAAATTATTAATATAGCAGATTTTATACAGGCTTTCATGAACACTTGGATTTCAACAGAGGCAGTTTGGAAGTTGGAGTTGAATATGGGTGGGCCCGGGTCCCTCATCCCCACTTCATTCAAAGCAGCTCGTCTTCTTTTATCTGTCTTATAGCCTAGATTCTGAAGAAACTGTCTAAAAACTGAGGGTGCATTCTGATGGTAAAAATCAATCAAACAAACAGTTTGAAAATCACAGCAGTAAAAAGGTTCAATCTGGTGACTTCTGGTGACAATCTGGTTAAAGGAAAAACTTTAACATCTCTGAAGCTCACCTGTCACACAAAATTTATAGCAGCTTAATGTTTCAGCATTGTGTCAAGGACTACTCCAAAGCTAATGCTAAATCCTATATGCTTTTTAGTACAGATACCAAGTAAGCATCCTCCTCTGCTTAGGAATCTTATTTATGTATTTTGAATGGGGATAAGGAATTGGTCTCTTACAGAGGCCTGCACTGTACTTCACCAACCGTATGTGTGTGGGGGGGTGGGTGTGTGGTGGGGGGGGGGTATGTTTACAGGACTGGGAGAGAGAGGATAAAATCCAGGTATAAAAACTTACATGTAAAATAATTACTTGTCTTTTTTTTTGTTTAATTTGCCTTTAGCTTAAGTTGATCTTCCTAATCAAAAATGCCAGCTTTCCCAGATGCTACTGTGAAGATCCAAGCACAAGTTCTTCTTCAGTATCCCTTTCTATGCTTCAAGAACTCATTGATTCACTCAAGCATCCATTCAATAAACCTTGCCAAATTTCCGCCATATTCCGGAGACTGCAGAATGGTGAAATGACTAGATCTAAACCTATCAAAAAAGATGTGATGGGCACACACACACATTGAATCAGCATGCAAAAACCGAATTAGCACAGGCTCTGGGGTCAGACCTGCCATGGTGTGAGATCCATTTCAACAGTTATAAAGTCTGTGAACTTGAGTTAAGCCATTTATTCTCACCAAGTCTTAGTTTCCTCATCTGTGAAACAAGGCTTAATAATATCATCTACATACAGTTCTGGTGATTAAATGTGCAACTATATGTTTAGACACTGGCCCCTAACCCAGTATAAAATGATTACTCAATAAGTAGTAAGAATTAGTTTTCTTTGAAAGCTCAAGGCCACAAGCCACTGGATTGTGTAAATTCATGGATGGAGTACCCAGGTGGCAGTGCATTAACAAAGCAATGTTTTTGGCAAAAGGTTCTGAGGCAGTCTCAGTTGCTCTCAACTTCTCAGGGAAAATTTTGCTATCTTCAAGCATTTTCTAAATTAACAGAACCCTAACTTGGCTTAGAGATGTACTTACTTGGTATAAATTGGCCTTTATTTTGGAAGTGAACACCATGTGAACCCAGGTGTAAAACAGAGAGGGCTCCAAAGTACTCTATAAACATGCTTTCTAAAAATGATCATATGAAAGATTAATGTAAATTGATACTGTTCTCAACACAGGAGCAATTCCCTGGGAATGACTGAGGAGATTTAAGCCATCAGCAGCAGGATAACAGCTAACACACTGAAGTAATGATAACTAAATGGTGCTCTGAGTTATTAATGCAATTTCTACAAGAGCTTCGCTCATTATGAGGATATGGTGATCAAACAAAGCAAATTTGGCTCCATAGTACTTGGCACACATTGCATATTTTTAATGCTTGAGGCTTAAAAAGCTGTGAATGCATTTGGCTTAGTACTGGCGCTTTTCTGGTATATTAGCTTCTTACTGCTGTTATAACAAATTATCCCCAAACTTGGTGCCTTCAAACAGCACACATTTATTATCTTGGAATTCTGTAAGGTAGCAGTCTAATGTGGGTCTCACTAAGCTAACACCAAGTTGTTAGTAGGTCTCCTTTCCTTTATGGAAATTCTAGGGGGTAACCTGCTTCCTTGCCTTTTCCAGCTTCTAGGTGTTGGCCCAATTCCTTGGCGCCTGGCTGGCTTGCTTACTGCATCTATTGATACAAAGCCAGCAACATTGCAATTTCTAATGCTTATTTCTCTCTTCATCTTCTGACTACAGCTAGGAAAGTTTCTCTCCTTTTAGGGATTCTTGTGAATAGACTGGATTCACCTGTACAACTCAGGATAATCACTCTAGCTGAAGGTTTTGAACCTTGTCATATCTGAAAAGTCTTTTTTTTTTTTTGCCATATAAGGTAAAATACTCACAAATAATGGGGCTTAGGACACAGATATCTTTTATCTGTAGAGGGTAATTATTCTGCCTACCACATATGGCAACGGGGCGAGTGAGCTATTAAAGTTGCTGTTAAAAGACACATGGCTGTAGGTCTTCTGAATGCTCTGTTGTATACAGCCATTAAGGAAGACATGAACATTCAGAAAGTTCTCCTGCCCTGTACCTTCTGTTAAACTTCAGTTCCATCTGTAAAATGACCACTAATGGACTCAGTGACCACTAGCTACCCTTCCAGTTTAAAAGGATGGGATGCCTTCTATATGGACCAAATTTTATGTACTACTCCTTGACAAATTTAGATGATTCAGATTTCAAGGCAAATTCAAGAATCAGAAAAGATGGGAAAAAATTTTTTTAAAGGACAGGAAAGGTAATATCTAGACCACGTGGATTGCCCAACCCCGTGATCTTTGCACTGGCCAGTCCCCACATGCAGTACTGTGTTCCTTTGGCCCTGCAGCTTTTGAAAGGAGTGGTCTGTACACCAAAGTGAGCCTATGGGACACTAATCTGGAATGTGAGGGGTCTCTCCAGCTTGAACTATGGTGGCAGGAGCAACAAAATGTACTTTGGTGAACAGAAAATTGGAAAATGGGATGAAAGTGTGGATATGATAATTTGTCCTTATTGAAGAAAGGTGATTCCTTTCTTCCAGTAACTAAATCCATGTGGTCATTTAGTTACTCAGTGGAGGGCCAAGGTTAGATTAATGAGTAAAAGGCACAGGAAGGTTCAGTATGAGAGGGAACTTTCCAGGAGTGAGACCTGGATCATGAAAGCAGCTGCTTGTGAGGCAGTTAAGGCTGTATGATTAGACTGTGACTGTGACCAGAGGCAGTGCAGAGTCGATTCCTCCATTGCTAGCGGCTTTATGTGGTAGTCCTAAAGATCCCCCTACCACAAAACCTCTAGAAATGTCATGAAACTGGTTACTATAAAAATAGATTAAGAAGATAGTTATACAAAAATTGTGCTTTAGATTATACCCAAAGAAGGATTTCCATCAAGCAAGGGTAGAAAGATTTGAGGATACAGAAGCAAAGAAAGTTTGGGGATAGATTTTAAAAAGAGTTGGCACTTTTTATTAATGCATTATTTATTCTTAAATTGCATTCTTCTTAGGATTAAAAGGTAGACTAGAGCCATGACTTTGAAATTGCATCAGTGGGGTCTTCTGGTCCTTCTGAGTGAGTCAGTTGCTGCCAGGTATGGGAAGATGAAGGGGAAAAGAAAGAACAGAGATAAAGGAGAGACAAAGGAACCATTGCCAACCATTGCCTACATTCTGTTCTCAACCACAGGAGTTCCACGTCAGGGCTCCTGGTAAAGTTTCCTTTAAAAATGAAGCTCAAATGCTTTTTCAAAAGGTAATATTGGGGTCTAGCAGACTATTCAGACATAAAACTGGAGGGTTTGAAATGAAATGAATCTAAAATCCTTTCCCCCATAGTTTGGAGATGTAACATATTTTTGAGATTGCTTTTCAACTTGTGTAAATTTCTACATACCTTCATGTTTTGACATTCCACCATTGGGTACTGCTTTGTAGTGTGATCTGATGGAGACAACACACACACATTTTTAACATCTAAACCATGATCATACTATATTTCAAGAAACTCCATAGACACGCCTTATGGAACCCTAAGGGTTCATACAACTGAGATAAAAATCTGCTGTTCCACAGTTTACTGACTTTGACTAAATTCATTAGAACAATTCCTAAGTGTATGATAGATAATAACAACAGACTTCTGCAACTTTTAAAAATAAAAACTATCAAAAGACAAACGACAAACCAAGGGGGGCATACCTGCTGCTCATCACTGAAAGCTAATTTCTCTAATAATAAAGGACTCCTAAGACACTGACAAGAAAAAGGCTCACAATCCAACAGAAAGGTGGACAAAGGCCAAATATACAGTTAATAAAAAGGAAATGCAAATCATCTTTAAATATATAAATAGATGCCTAATTTTACTTTTAATAAGCCCATTTAACTGGCAAAATCCAAAAGTTTGATAATAGTACCTTGGTGAGTCTGAAGAAACAGACAAATGTTCTTGTGTGTTCTTCCACTGAGGGCTACTTAATAATATTTATCAAAATGATAAGTGAGTATACTCTTTGACACAGCAATTCTAATTCAGAGGATTTACCCTGCAGATATAAGTGCATATAAAAAAGATTTATGTATGAAATTACTCATTATGTTGTTGTTTATAATAACACAAAATTGTAAATAATTCAAATGAACTGACTATACAAATAATGGAAATCCATATAGTGAGATAATATGTAGCTGCAAAGATGAATGCAGTAGCTTTGCATGCACTGATCTGCATGACCTAAATCACTAAAAGATCTTTCAGAAAAAAAAAAAAGCAAGATGCAAAACACTGTGCAGAATAGTGCAGTATTTGCCTTTTTATGTAAAATGCATCCAATGATATATAGTCATGATTGTTTTTATATATATCAAGAACATTTGAAAGTATACTGACACATATTAATTGAATAGTTATTTGTGACTGGATAGAAAAAATAGGCAGAGGAGACTCTGGATGAAGAGGAAGTTATTTTATTGTTACACTTTAATTTCTCTAGTTAGATGAATCTCTAATCTCTGATCTCTTCTTCAAAATTAAATTTAAAAATTAATTAAATGACCACCTTCTGACAAACTAAGATTCACCTCAACAACTATTCATGTTTTTGTAAGGGAGCCTATTCTTTAAAACAGTTTTTTGAAACGAGAAGAAGACTGACATACTAAAAATAATAAAACCATAATCCATGTAGGTGGATGAGAAGTTAAGTATCTCCACCTCCCCTGTTAACATAGATAAAGGGAGTAATCATAAACTTTAATTACAAACTTTCAGACAATGAAAGAAAGAATTTTTTTTAAATTGAATTATCTAATTTTTATCATCTGATAAAACATAGCCTACCATCATTTTTTATAATCTATTACAATTATTGTAACCTATGGCAGATTTTATGTAGAAGCATTATTAGTTTTATAAAAATTTAAGAAGATCATTCCTCCTCTTTTAAAATT
Source organism: Ovis canadensis (assembly GCF_042477335.2). NCBI lineage: Eukaryota > Metazoa > Chordata > Mammalia > Artiodactyla > Bovidae > Ovis > Ovis canadensis. The sequence goes on from NC_091245.1 coordinate 185,012,490, forward strand.
TACTGTGTAGTAATGTCAGCAATACTTCTATAGAATATACAAAGCACATTCACATTAAATAAAGATTAGTTATTTTAGTGTAAGAAATGATCATAAGGCTATTTTAGATAATAAAAAGTAGCTAACCTTTATCTAATTCTCTCTCTAAGAGAGACACTACACTTGATGTAGTGTCTCTGTAGTGTCTCTCTTAGAGAGAGAATTAGATAAAGGTTAGCTACTTTTTATATCTAAAATAGCCTTATGACCATTTTTTGCACTAAAATAACTAATTTCTTTGGAAGGAATGATGCTAAAGCTGAAACTACAGTACTTTGGTCACCTCATGCGAAGAGTTGACTCATTGGAAAAGACTTTGATGTTGGGAGGGATGGGGGCAGGAGGAGAAAGGGATGACAGAGGATGAGATGGCTGGATGGCATCACTGACTCGATGGACATGAATCTGAGTGAACTCCAGGAGTTGGTGATGGACAGGGAGGCCTGGCGTGCTGCGATTCATGGGGTCACAGAGTTGGACACGACTGAGCGACTGAACTGAACTGAACTGAAGAGAGACAAGGTTAAGTGTTTTTTCCTAAATTGTCCCTGAGCAACAAGCAGTCACTTAATATCCCCTTTACACAAATGAAGAAACAGGCTTTTAAGCTGGGTATCTTGATGAAGGGTAGGCAGCTATTTCGTGAAGAAGACAGAAGCTGAATCCACAGTGAGACTCCCAAGGCAATGTTCTTGACCACCACATACCACAACCACTCCTGTCCCAAAATAGAAACCTGGGGAAGCACATTTATAAGGAAATCCTGGAAAGCTTGGAATAGAGGAAACCAAAGTCACGGTGAGAAATCTCCTGGTGCGACCCCATGGACTGTAGCCCACCAGGCTCCTCCATCCATGGGATTTTCCATCCATGGGATTCTCCAGGCAAGAATACTGGAGTGGGTTGCCATTTCCTTCTCCAGGGGATCTTTCTGACCCAGGGATAGAACCCAGGTCCCTTGCACTGCAGGCAGATGCTTTAACCTCTGAGCCACCAGGGAAGCCCGTGAGTCAGCATAGATTTGGAATTTATATGTTAAAAAGGTCTCAAATGTTCTAATGTAGCTGGAGAAAAACCTAAATCTGGGAATGGTTGCCATAGATTTTTTCCTATGAATATGCTGTCACTCAAATGGAGTTTTAAAAGGAGCCGGACAGCAGTCGGTTCAAGGACACATCCTCCCCAGATCCTGGAGTGCAGCTATTCCCTGCTGCTGAAGAAAGAGCCATCCATTTGCTTTGGCTACCACACTCTCAGTTGGCAAGGTCAACGTTCTGTTTTTAGAAGCTGTGAAGGTTGACTTCATTCAGCTGGAGGGCCATCTCCACAACTGTCTCCCTCTGTAGATCTAGCACTGCAATAGATGTGTGTGGCAGACAGCAGACACTGTCCTTGCCCTTGACAAGGTATAGAGCTGTCAATGTGAGCAGCTGAGATTTACATACTTTGAAACAATTATAGAACCATAAAAGACAGTGCGTAATCAAGGGCCAGACCGTGTGGTATGGCTCAGATTATGCAGAAGCAGAGAAGGAATATGATGAAGCACAGTAAGAAAAGTTTTTACAGAAGGATGGGTCTTGAGTTAGTCCAAGGTTATCAGAGGAAGGAGGTCATATTTAGGGTGTGAAATAAGAGCTTGAGAAAAGGCTGAGAGGCCAAAGTTATATTTTCAGAGTAGTTTAGAATCAACATAATGTTCATAATTATTATTTTTTTGTTCATGCATCATCTTATTTTCATTTTGAAAACCTACTCCATGTTTAAACTCTGCTAAGCACAGGGAATACAAAGAAGAGTATGATAAGATCTTTATCCTTATCAGCTGAGGATGAAGAGTTTACTTTTAGCTGGGGTAGCACTTGTGTATATTGAGAATCGGATGGTATGTATGTTAGAGGGTGATGGCAGCAAAGGAAGAAAAACTCACTGAATGGATGAGAGATGGCAAATACGAATGGAAATATAAAAGGTGTCTAATAAAAGAAACCTGGGAGATGAATCTGGAAAGGTATTTTGTTCCAGAATATGGAGAATCACAAATACTATGACTTGACATCATAATGTATATTGAGAAACATAATTAAGGCAAAGGAAAGATAGTGAAATTCAGTGTAAATAATTAAAAAATAATTCTTTAGGGAATGGAGATAACTGAAAGAACAATATAAAAGTCATGATTTTAAGGACATACTGAAGAATATAAATATAAGAATAAAGCAAGGAATAAAATGAGGCCAGGGAAAATGTCTAGAAGGGTTTGGGAAGAGCCGGGACTAATGTCATCACAAGAGGACTAAAGTTTAAAAGGTTGAGAAGAGAAGCCCTTAGAATGAAAAGTAATAATAATACATTTTTTATGATTGAACATAGATTAGGAAAGACTGGATTGACTAAAATACCATTCCCATACTTTCAGGTCTAACATTTGTCTAGCTTTCTATGTGGACAAAAATAAGGATGTTAAGAGAAGTCTTTCTGGAAGCAAAATAGTGGGTCCAATCTTATACATCAAGGGTCTGTGTACTTAAAATGAGATTCTATCCCATGTGTCAAAATGTACCTATAAGTATAACTAATTGCCTTACAAAATCTACATTTCACACTTGTATTGAGTTTTCTCCTTTCTAAATATCATGTTTCACCACATTACAATTTAATTTAAAAAGAAAAAATGAGTTTTAGAATGGCATTCTTTCTTTCTTTTTTTTTTTCTTAAGCTCTGAATTATAGTGAGTCAAATCGAGCAGAGAGGCTTAAATGTGCTACCTGAGCAAATCTGCAGAAGTAGTCACAGTTAGAAGCATTTCTCTGGGAAGGATAAAGACCTTGATGGATGATCCAACCGTTTGTACAAGGTCTGATAGAAGAAGCTATTATACAAGCTGGGATTGTGATTCATGAGAGTAAATCCAGGTGACTACTGACAAGTTCAGATGAAGAAATTGGGTTGAAGCCACGCATTAAACTCAGGTTACAAGGACTAAGATAAGGAACAAAGTGAGTAAGATGATCAACTTTACTTCAGAACAACTGGACAGGAAGTCCTAAAAGAGTCAGAAACAAAGCAGGAATTTTAAGAATTCTGAGATTATCTGACAAAATAAAGGCTGGGAGCACACTCATGGTGGTAACCACTCATCTCATGTGGCCTGAAGCCCAAGAAGAAAACACTGTGGACCAGAATGGGCTGTTCCCTCCTTCTTTGGGCCAAGTCCTACAGAAGATGCTGGAAGTCTAAGTAGAAAGTAAAAACAAGTGGACGTAGCATTGATTCTTTTGAGTTAATGAAGAATATTCAAGGTCCCCATGCTAGGGGAGCGGGGAACGCACACAGTCAAGAAGGTCCGTACAATCATTCAGATCAAACAGCAAACAAGACAAATGGACTTGGGCCTATACAGTTTGGTTGGATAGACGTTTCAACAGAGGCATGGCTTGTGCTGCTGAGGTCAAGGCCAGAAAGGCCAATCCGTGGACAGACCTTAAGACTTAAAGGAGCTCTTCTCTGGAATTGTGTCTGTTTCTGTATATTGATATCTTGACTTGGGGCTTTGTTTTGTTTTCCTTCTACTTTTCTAGTAAACTTCCCCTTGAAAATTTTCCACCGTGTGATTAGAAAGCTGGAGGGCACAGGCGAGGTGATGGCAGCTGCCATCTCAGCTGGAGAACATTCATTCTTCTTCTTTTCCTTTCTCAGCAGCTGCTGAGGCTGAGGCTCAGACAGACAGAAAGGTGAAACCCCTGGAGGAGAGACAAGGCAGCTGTGATCACTGGTTCCTTCCTGCCTAGGGTGTTCTCTGACTGTAAGGCTATGTCCCCTTTTAAATATATAAATGTTCATATACATATATATGTATATGTATATTTACAAATATGTACAAAATAGTGAAGTCATCAGTAGCTACTGCATGCTCCCTTAATCTTTAACAGAAAACAATTACTGCTTTTGAATTTAAAAGTACAAATAAGCTGCACCTAGAATGGTTTAAGATATTACACATAAACGACACATAAATGATAATGCTAGAATAATGTGTTCTAACAGTATACTGTGCCTTTAGCAAATTGCATCCCAACATATTTCCAATTTCATTTTGTGTTGAGAAGAAACAAACCTCCCTGGGCACTTTATAGCTCAAAGTATAAAACATACTGAAAAAGCACTGAAAATAGTATTGTTTCTTCCCTTCACCTGTTGTGCAGTGTTGGTATGTCTTCATCCAGATCAGAAGTAGCTAGATTTCAGTATTAGTACAGGAATAACAGGTAAAGTTATTTCTCCATGCTGGTTGCATTGGATTTCACTGGCTCCTATTGAACCAACTTCCCACTGATCTCAATGGGAGTGTTGCCTGAGAGAAGGTGGTAAAATTAAGCCTTGTGGTTTATAAAGTACCTTGGACTTTAAAAAAATATATAGATTTCTGTTCTGTGGTAGACCTCGGTGACTCTTCCATGCACTAAATTCTCACTGAGTGTGGAGATAATGTGGGACATGGAAAAGATGGGGAAAATCCAAAGCAAATTAAGGTCTAGCCAATATCATTATGCGTGAAGAGGCAAATGCTAAAGCCTTTTTTTAACAAGAGAAAGTCTAATGCATGTCTTGACTATTTGCTCCACTGAGAAATTGAATATTGAGAAATCAATCTTGCAGCTTTACATGAGCTGAGGTTTATGGGATGGGACAGAGCCAAGCTGATATTGCCAGATTTATTTTGCATATAACCTTTTTAATCCTGCAGATATGAAATGCAACATTGAAAGTATTCACTACTCAATAAAGACTTTCTATTGCTTAGAGAAATAGTCAATAAACATGCTATTCTTCTAAGCCAAGATAATATTGCTGAAGCCCCTTGAGATTCATGCTGCCCACACAACCTTTTGGCACAGCTTCTTAAAGTGATCACAAAATACCTAATACTAAAAATTAGACTATATATCAATACAATCATTAAAAACATCATGTTATTTTATATGTCATTCCTTTGCTGGAGAAGGGAACAAAAGCATATATTTTAGGGTGGAATAAATTGGTAAAAGAGTTCAAGGAAGGATATAAGAATATGTTATCTGAAAATGAAATCAGAGTCCTTGTTGGTGGTCAATAAGGGAAATGAGATTTTGTGATACCATTTATATCCTTCTCAAGAAGGAACATTACAGAAACACCAAGGGCTTGAGAATTATGAAGGATAACTTTGCTGTTCAGAAAACTGGATAGAATCCCATAAAAGGTATAAATAACTAATAAACATGACCCTTCTCTGGGAATTTTAAATTTAATGTAAAAGCTTGACAAACTTCAGTGAACTACATACCACGTGGAATATTTTCATGGCTTTCAGCATATGGAGATATAATTAGAGTTAAGCCCAACTACACACAGACATATGCAGTGAAATTGCTATAATTACTGAAGAAATTGCTATTAGCTGGGAAGTTCTGTGAAGGCCTTGAGTTCTGGATAGAGCTTTAAATGAAATGAACCATGACCCACAGTGAAGAAAACATGTCAGACTAGACATTTCGAAGGTCAAAGTCAAGAATGATGAATTCAGATTCGGAGGCCAGCTAATAGATTTGGAGACAAAAACCAAAAGAGGTAAGAAGGAGAAGTGAATAAAAGGCCTGCCAGGAAGCACAATTAGGTAAAGAAATCACTAAGAATAGGACTTAAATGTATGTTGGATAAATTAGTATTAAATGTATATTATATTCTATTACCTTAGTAAAAGTAGTTCCTGTTTACTGGGTCCCTACCATTTCCCAGGAAGTGTGTTGTTTTACATACATTCTTTTTTGACCCTTTAAACATTGTGAAATAATATTATCCTTATTTACAGAGGGGCATAACTGTATGCAAGGAAATTAGCAACTTTCCCATGGTATTGCGATTTGATAAAAGAGGCAATTAAGACACTCAATGCTATTACTATAGAATGACAACATTACAATGACTCTAGAGAAAGACACTCTGTTGTCAACACTTCGGCTAGATCAGAGGAGAGAGAGGCTTCAGAAAAGAATCCTGTGGTAGTTCAAACATGAAGTTAGAGCTGTGAACTGTTGCTGCAGAGGGTTGATCTAAACACTGCAGGGTAAAAATCAACAGAGGCTGCAAACACTAATATGCTGTTGTTTAGTTGCTAAGTCATGTCCAACTCTGAAACCACATGGACTGTAGCCCGCCAGGCTCCTCTGTCCATCGGATTCTCCAGGCAAGAATACTGGAGTGGGTAGTCATTTTCTCCTCCAGGGGGTCTTCTCAACCCAGGGATCGAATCTTCAAACCTGCGTCTCTTGCTTGGCAGGCAGATTCTTTATCAGTGAGCCCCTTGGACAGCCAAACAATGGTATAAACAACATCAAAGATTTATGACACTGGCTCTTAACGTATAGAATATGTTTAGGCTAAAAACATCATAGAAGCATAGTTTGAAACACAGGCTAGGAAGTCAGATTACCTAGGCCTGAGGGGATCCTTCCAAAGTGCAAACTTTGAGATCTTTGGCAAGTTGCAAAGATTCTGTTATCCTGAGTTTTCTAATTTCAAAATAATTGTTACCATTAATATCTCCTATCCCATGATACTGCTGTAAAAATTAAATTAGATCTTGCCTATAAAATGCATAACATAAGGACTGATTAAGATAATACCTCTTCAATAAATGTTACTATTATTGGCATACGGACCTCAAATTGTCTATTCACTTTTACTTATAAAAACCTGGGGAATATGAAATTCATTCTTCCCGCTCTAAATACAGTCACTTTGAAAGGTTTTTGTAGCTTACAATAAGAAAAGCCTTATGTAACTATCACATGTGCAAGCTGCACATACATTTCATGAAAATATCCTCATTGACTGTTATAAAAACCGATATCCCCTTATATTGCATTCTCTTCTACTTCTTTCTTTTTAAAAAATACAAGTTGTGACTCAGTAAGTTAACTTTATGATTCACTAAATGGTGTCAACCCACAATGTGAAAAACATTTCTAAATCTCTCCTTGGGTTAATCAAAATTATTACTGCATTGTGAATCTATATCCCATTGTGTAGCATCTCAAAGATTTGATTTTATTGAATTGAGCTTAGGCATTATACTTTTGGAATAGTTTGAGAGGCTTTATAGGAATAAACCTCATGAAATTTAGAACTTTATTCATTGTAGGCATTTTTTGAGAGTCTGGTACAAAGTCTCACACAATATCTCATTTATAAGAGCTCTTGTATGTTTAGATCTTACTTGTTCTTTTTTTTTTTTTTTTTAAATGGAATCTGTGGATCATTCGAGGCATCAAAATTAAAGGGTCTAACTTTCCTGAGAGAAAATAAGGTAGAAATTATATATGTTGTCCTTACCACTGTATTTATCTTATCATCTCATCATATTTTTCTGTACTTAATTCCCATTGTTCCAATTCACTTTCATATTTTCATGGTATCATTTATTTTTTTATGATTTTTAAAGAGATAGTATTGCTGCATGGTTCAAAATCCAATAGATTCAGAAGGGTGTATGGTCAAAAGTCTCCTTTTCATCTCTGTCTTGCAGCCATCCAGGTCTCTCTCAAATCAACTAATACAATCAATTTCTTGTGAATCTTCTCAAAGATCTATAATACCCCAAGAGGCATAAAGGTAAACTGACATGTCTTTTTATGATCTACCCACCTATCTAGCTAGCTGCTTCTCCTCTCCCAAATGTGTTCCCTATTTACATAGTTTGCTGAAGGCCATTCCATACCAGTATGTGGCCTCTTCAGTGTTCTCCATGGCTGAATGATGGCCCACTGTGGATGGAAATTATTGTTTAACCAATTTTCTACCATTGCATATTTGTTTTTAATGTAGTTACTAACAATGACAATTACAAAAAGCACTGCAAGGAGCCCATTTATATCATTTAGCATGTGTGTACATGTATTTTAAGTTAGACTCTTAGAAGTGGAATTTATGGCTGGTGGATAAGTGTGTTTGTGTTTTTGATAACTATTGTCAAACTGCTCTCCATTCAGACTGACCAATTTATGTTCCCAGTAGCACATATGATGATTTTGTATGTACTTCTGTAAAATCATTCCAAATCCTCTTTTAAAATTGACATGCTATTGATATCTAAGTACGTTATTAAAATGGGAATTAAATTTGGTTATAGGCACAGTAAGATTTAAAATTAGAGAAACTTCCCAGTCACTATATCTTATAGAGAAAGTAAGATATAAAATTAGTGGAAGATTTGGGAACTGCAAACATGAAAATTATAGTTTTAACTAAGAATGGATAAGTTCACTGGATGTGAAGATGGATAGGTGGATGGACAGGTGAATGCATGTGGATAGATAGATCAGTACATTAATAGACTGATAGATTAATAGATTAATAAGTGATTCCGAGATTTTCCAGTTAGTGGTGAAGGAGAACAAGTCAGCAAAAGAAGATGTATTTACAAGGAGGTGTTAATAAAATATGACAAGGAGTAGGGGAGTACACATATACCAGGTTAAGGAAAGAATTAAGATAGAGAAGAATCTGGGACTTCCAGGGTAGTCCAATGGTTAAGACTCTGCAGTTTCCCACATGCCATGTAGTTTGACCAAAAAATAAAATTTAAAAAAAAAAAAGGAGAAGAATCTAATGAAAAGAAAGGCTACAATGTCCAGAAAGAGAGACAAAATCTCTGAGTGTGGCCAGGGTAACAATACTAGTGATGAGAGCAAACCGAGGCAGAGAGAAGGGTGGAAGGGAGGTTTAAGGAAATCAAAAGGCAAGATTTCCTATGGATGCTGACTATAAATGCTGTGCTGACTTTCCAGGAATAGTCCATGTGATTCTGAATATTAAAAAGATGAAAAAGTTCCTTTCTCCAATGGAGAGAACCATATGACCAAACTATATTTTCTACATAATTAGAGTATAACTATCACACAACAAAGGAAGGATACATTATGTAAAGGCAAAGACTGCAACTGCTTTAGCCCTCACAGATATGCAACATAATTAGCACAGGCTTCCTTAAACATCTTGTACTCATCCAGCCAAACTATTTACGGAATGTGCCAGTTCCAAATATGAATAGGTTAATTAAATACTCTGCAGTATTTATAAATTCCAACCTGTGGTTAATATAGTTAAAAGACTGTTCACTAGCATGGAGGAATATCTTCCTAGCAATTTGTATCTAATATGCAGTATTAACCAACGCACATTAAGATACTCATCAAAATAAAAAAAGATGAAAAAGAAGTTACTATTGTTGTAGTGTTTTCTACTTAACATTTTATTTTATTTTATTTTATTTTTTAAAGCTGAAACTATGGCTCTTTATTTTCACAGGGACAGTTCAAAGGAAATATCAGTAGCTTTTGTTTAATGCAAAAAAAGAAAAAGAAAAAAGCACCACCCCTACACAAACACCCTCCTTGAGAACTTCCATCTGTTATTAGAAGCCTGGTTAAAGGATTCAGTTTAGAAGGGAAATACGATGCAGATTTCTCTAGATAGCAGTTATTAAAGAAGTTTGGGGGTAAGAATTTTAAAGCTAGCTTGGTGGGCTTATTTCCCAGGCTCAACGTGATTTGGAAGAGGTGTCACAGAGCTAGGTATAGGGTAATGGGACAGTGGTCACTGCCCAGAGCCTTGGAACGGATTTTACTGTCACACAATGCAGGCAACAGAGACTGAGATAACAAAAAATAATCAAGGCGCCAACCAACGTTTTTGGATCGCGCATTCATCATATAGGTCCAAAAGGTGTAGGCATAGGCCCTGTTGGGGTAGAGGTGCCGGAAGCTGTCAGTGAGGGGCACAGCCTGCAGCAGTTCCCCGAAGCCCTGCCGCTCTTGTGGAGTGAAGCCAGCATTCTTTTTATTTCCCTTTGGGTTGCGAAGGTCAATTTCTTCATGAGCCACATTGAGATCCCCACATAGCACAAGGGGCTTGCGGGATGCCAAACCCTTCAAGAATTTGCGAAAGGCTTCATCCCAGCGCTGGCAATACTCCAGGCGCACCAGACCTCGGCCTGCATTAGGCACATAGGCTGTCACCAGCACAAACGCCTCGTATTCAGCCACAATCACTCGGCCTTCCTGATCATGTTCTTCCTCACCGATGCCATAACAGACTTTGAGTGGGCACTGGTGGGAGACGAGGCCCACGCCACTGTACCCTTCCTTGTCTGAAGGAGCTGACCAGTACTGATGGGATAATCCAGACAGTTCTTGAAGTTCAACTGGTAGTTCATTTGTTCTCTTGGAGGCACAGGATGTCTGGGGCTTCTTCCTTTACCCAATCTAAACCTTTCTTCTTAATCCAGGCTCGAAGCCCATCCACATTCCACGAGCAGATCTTGAGTGTGGCTGATTTGCCACTGGGTGAGGTTTTCTGATCTGGGGGGTCTTCAAACAGAACTGCGCCCTCTCCTACTGCCTCTTTTTCCTTCTTTTTCGCTCCTGCCTTACTCTTCTTTGCCTCTGGCTCAGTCTTGGGCTCTTCCGCGTCTTCGACCACCGCTCCCTTTTTCCCACGTTTCGGCATCACTGTATTGTACGCCCTTGTGCACCAGTTCCACTTCGCCCACTGAAGCAGTATTTTGATCGCGTTGCCTTTCATCTGACCTGCTTCGGCCCTGTCTGCCTCCTCCTTAAGCCAGCACAAAGAAAGCTCTACTTAACATTTTAAAATACTTTAAACACTGTATCCTTTCATCCTTTGAGAAGATTTTAGAGGATAAAGTGGTATGGAAGAAAAGTAAGTCCAAAGGAGACAAGAATTGTGGATGAATGAAGAGTAGGGTAACAAGAAGGAAAAATAATTGTCAGAAATGAGAAACAGAGAACATGGATAAATAGATAGGAAATAAGGAACTGAGAAGTCCAGCACTGAACATCTAGAAAATTTACTCTGCAATAAAGGCCCTGAAACTGGCCTCAGTGTTACAGTATCTAGAGAAGGGCTTCCACTGCAGTGAGGAGGGGCAGGTGAGATCAACCGGGACTGACATACATCATAGAAAACATATATTAAGAGACTGCCTTGTCCAGAACTCTCATTTTATGAACTGGAAAACTGAAATCCAGGGAAGGGAAATTATTTGCCTTTGTCATTAGGCTATTTTGCAGGAAAACTGAAGTTTTTAGTTTCCTCACTCTAGACAACTTAAGCCAAAGTCAAGACCCAGTAAAGATCACACTCCTTCAGTTTAGTTCGGTCACTCGGTCATGTCCATCTCTTGCAACCCCACGGGCTGCAGCAACCAGGCTTCCCCGGCCATCACCAACTCCCAGAGCTTGCTCAAACCCATGTTCATGGAGTCAGTGATGCCATCCAACCATCTCATCCTCTGTTGTCCCCTTCTCCTCCTGCCTTCAATCTTGCCCAGCATCAGGGTCTTTTCCAATAAGTCAGTTCTTCGCGTCATGTGGCCAGAGTATTGGAGTTTCAGCTTCAGCATCAGTCCTTCCAATGAATATTCAGGACTGATTTCCTTCGGGATTGACTGGTTTGATCTCCCTGCAGTCCACAGGACTCACAAGAGTCTTCTCCAACACCACAGCATCAATCAAAAGCATCAATTCTTCATTGCTCAGCTTTCTTTATAGTCCAACTCTTACATCCATACATGACTACTGGAAAAATGTTCCTACATTCCCAATGATCTTACTGAATACTTTCCAAGCAACATCCTCCTAGTCACACATTCAATGGTTCAAATATCTATGTAACCTAATAAGACCTCAGTGGATCCATAGAACAAGTCCTCTATCACTCTATCAACAGTGTAGAAAAGAAAACAAAGACCCCAGGAGTTGCTATGCTTAGCTAGACAGTAGTAAGTCGAACACATTATTACTCACCTGGGTCATAATACAATTGCTATCATTTATTTTCCAAAACTGATATGTGATGGGCTGTCTATCTAGAGTGAAATGAAGTTGCTCAGTCCTGTCCAACTCTTTGTGACACCATGGACTGTAGCCTACCAGACTCCTCCATCCATGGAATTTTCCAGGGAAGAGTACTGGAGTGGGTTGCTATTTACTTCTCCAGAGGCTCTTCCTGACTCAGGGATTGAACCCAGATCTCCCACATTGCAGGCAGGTGCTTTACTGCTTTACCGTCTGAGCCACCAGGGATACACACACACACACACACACACACACTCATTTTAATATTTAATCATACAGCACCTGTTATTTTTACATAGTTGTTCCAGATGAACAACTTCTATCTTCTCAACTACTTTGTTAAACTCCCAGGAGGCAGAAACCCTGTCTTACATGGTATTTTGTCGTCTTGTCCCATTAACACCTCAGGCTTGCCGTCACCATGTAAACTGTACCCACCTAAAGATTTGCAGACAGGTGGCTGTTTATCTCAATCCTTACTTGGGCATGATTCTAAGTGAAAATTAAACTATGTTTCAGAGGACTCTCAGGAGACTCTGCTATGGAGATGCCAATGCCGTTTCTACATTTCGAAGGCTCGCTGACCAGCTAGATGCTCAGTTTGAAGAATGCCATTTGACAACTAGCTTTTATTCTAATTCAAATCTCCTTTTCATCACTCACGTTTCTTGAATTTGCTGTCAGTTTAAGCTGGCCCAAGAGAAGTGACTTTTACTATTTGCAGTTTCTCTGTTGTTTAATCAAATGGTGGGTGGAATCAAGGTTGGCTGCTCTAAAACTGCATCCAAGCAGGGACTCTTAGAGGGTGGAAATGTCAGCCTACCTACTGGGAGCTATTCCAAAGCCAGCTGGATCTGCCTCCAACACTCTTAATTACCATTTTGTATTTTAAATGTCTCAGTCAATGTGCCCTCTTTAAAAAAAAAAAAGTAAAATAAATAAGTTCAGGTAAACACAAAGGCAAGGAGGCTCGGCAGAAGGCAAGTTTCCCCAAACTTCACCTGGTGGAGAAAGCATAGGTAAAACGTTTCTTAGCATGTTTTTTTGAAGATGGTAGTCAACTGCTGAAATGCACAAAGTGATCTCTTCTTTCAAGGATTAATTACCACAAGTCATAGCTCAGCCCTCACCTATATTGCCAAGAGAGGCATTTAATTTTGGGTACCCAATGATTTGGAAATTACTCTGCAAATAAAACCCTATAATCCTAGGTGTTGCCAATGACTTCATCAAGGAACTTAAGCTAATTTGATAAAAGTGAGGAAATTTATGTCAGGCTGCACACAACTTTTTTCATTAGCACCCTGGTTCCAACTTCTCTCTTCCATTTTTCTTGTCTTTGGCCCCACCTTTTAAACCCAGTTTGTTTTGTTCAACACCCATACTCTAGTAGTCAATGAAGTTGCAAACATAGCTGTCAATGGAATACAACTGAATGGAGAATGGTGGTTGTGGTGGTTTAGTCGCTAAGTCGTGTCCGACTCCTGCGATCCCATGGACCGTAGCCTGTCAGGCTCCTCTGCCCATGGGATTCTCCAGGCAAGAATACTGGAGTGGGTTGCCATTGCCTTCTCCAGGGGATCTTCCCAACCCAGGAATTGAACCTGAGTCTCCTGCATTGCAGGCAGATGATTTACCAACTGAGCTATGAGGGAAGCCCCGAAGGGAGAATATTGTGCATTTATACCGCAGAAACGATCCCTTTGGATGTACAGTTCAAATAGACTCAAGATGAGGCTTCAGATTGTGTTGACATTTCTTTAACTTTCAGTTTATGGCAGCCATCTTCAAAACGTAAATGGTAATCCTAGTAACACAGTATCATAGTAATTCACTGTTAGAAACTAAAAATCATATGTCTATATGTATGGGTTACACAATTCTTACTAGAATTTCCTATTCTATATTACACTGTAGACAAAATTTATTTAAGGCCAAAATTATTCAGATCACACTTTAAATGTAAAATCCCTATAATAACAACATTATAAACATTTTACTTCTTTGGGAAGTAGTGTAGCACCAGTGGGAGGTGGAAGGCACTAACTGTAATGGTATTAAATGTGTATTGTGCTTTATTCATTGAAAGATATTTACTATTTTCATCATACTCTTTATAAAATCCAGTGGGAAACAAGTTTTAAATGGAATTTATATCTGATATGATTTCAAAGAAAAATGCAATTTTCAGAGGAGACAAGGGTGGGATTATTTTTGATAACAAAAATATGTTATACACATATACATGTGTATATGGGTGTGTATTTCTGTATGTGTTTGCTAGTTTCACAAATAAGCTGAATACCCACTCTAAAAAGCACTTCCCTTCCCAATATATACTTTGGGAGATCATGATGTCTTTCCTTACTCATTTATGAAAGTTTTTTTTTTTTTTGGAATGAGTCTATAAATGAATGGTGATAGAAAACAGTCATTTTATTAATACTTTGTCAAACTTTGTTTCAGATGAAATATAAAACTGTTTAATTTGCCACAGTTAATCCCAAATGGTATCCAACTGTTCTTAAAAATAAAATCCACACTTGGCAGACAGAGTCACCACGTTTGATGACATGAACATAATGGGGACTGGAGTTTTATGGTATGACCTTAAGAGACCCTTCAACAATTGTTTGAGCCTTGCCAAGATCACGAAAATAGGCATAGCATTTTCAAATATGATTGGATTGAAAGTGGAAAATTCTGAAAGAGATGAGAATACCAGATCACCTGACCTGTCTCTTGAGAAACCTGTATACAGGTCAGGAAGTAACAGTTAGAACTGGACATGGAACAACAGACTGCTTCCAAATAGGTAAAGGAGTACTTCAAGGCTCTATATTGTCACCCTGCTTATTTAAATTATATGCAGAGTTCATCACAAGAAACACTGGGCTGGAAGAAGCACAAGCTGGAATCAACATTGCCAGGAGAAATATCAATAACCTCAGATATGCAGATGACACCACCCTTATGGCAGAAAGTGAAGAAGAACTAAAGAGCCTCTTGATGAAAGTGAAAGAGGAGAGTGAAAAAGTTGGTTTAAATCTCAACATT
Organism: Ovis canadensis; assembly: GCF_042477335.2. Classification (NCBI taxonomy): domain Eukaryota; kingdom Metazoa; phylum Chordata; class Mammalia; order Artiodactyla; family Bovidae; genus Ovis; species Ovis canadensis. The sequence continues at coordinate 185,027,505 of NC_091245.1, forward strand.
CAGAAAACTAAGATCATGGCATTTGGTCCCATTACTTCATGGGAAATAGATGGGGAAACAGTGGAAACAGTGTCAGACTGTATTTTTTTTTGGGGGGGGGGATCCAAAATCACTGCAGATGGTGATTACAGCCATGAAATTAAAAGATGCTTACTCCTTGGAAGGAAAGTTATGACCAACCTGGACAACATATTAAAAAGCAGAAACATTACTTTGTCAGCAAAGATCTGTTTAGTCAAGGCTATGGTTTTTCCAGTGGTCATGTATGGATGTGAGAGTTGGAATATAAAGACAGCTGAGCGCTGAAGAATTGGTGCTTTTGAACTGTGGTGTTGGAGAAGACTCTTGAGAGTCCCTTGGACTGTAAGGAGATCCAATCAGTCCATCCTAAAGGAGATCAGTCCTGGGTGTTCTTTGGAAGGACTGATGCTGAAGCTAAAACTCCAGTACTTTGGCCACCTGATGCGAAGAGCTAATTCATTTGAAAAGACCTTGATGCTGGGAAAGATTGAGGGCAGGAGGAGAAGGGGATGACTGAGGATGAGATGGCTGGATGGCATCACTGACTCAATGGACATGAGTTTGGGTGGACTCTGGGAGTTGGTGACGGACAGGGAGGACTGGCATGCTGCGGTTCATGGGGTTGCAAAGAGTCAGACACAACTGAGTGAACTGAACTGAACTGAAAGGGTAGAATTCATATTAATATATAAATTCTATTTTGTGTAAAATAAAAAGACCTCAGCCATTGTATCTTATATTCTCATCATGTATATAGGCGGAAGAAAGGAAACTATCATTCATTTATTAATACATTCTTTTTTTTAATAATTTTTTTTGACCATGAACTCTATACTGGCTATATAACAGGAGACTGTTTATCACATGGGACCACTCTCACAGTGCTTACAGTACTTAAAATAATAACTGCATAAATATACTTTGATAAAAATTTTTAAGTAAAAATACAGTGTGCTAGGAAAGCAGAATATCAGGGGACCTCTAACACAATTAGGGGGGTCACAGAGGACTCCCTGAAAAAGCAAGAAAAGCTAAGGTCCAACCACTGTATTAACTGCTTTGGGTATATTATCACTATCATTATTTTATTTCCACAGAAGTCTTAACAATTATATATTATTACCCCCATTTTATGGATGACAAAACCCAAGATTTAGGGAGATTAAGTCATTTACCTCAGTACACACTGCTACATGAATCATAATTAATATTTCAATCATGCCTATCAGATTCTTAAACTTACGTTCTTTCCACTCCACCACACTGTCTCCAACAATGCCTCAAACAGTCTGGCAAATCATGCTGCGCTTATTTACTAAACTTGCAGGGATCCTCAGTATGTTAAACGTCACTCAGTTGACATTGTCTAATGAAAACTATTTATGCCAAGGGAATTTTGAAGATAATCCAATACAAATCAGTATCATTTTGGATGAGAACAAATTGGTAAATTGATCCAAATCCATCTTTTTCCTTGTAGAAGTCAATTTCCATGGAAAATATAGATCCCTTTGGGGTAGTAAGAAGCAGCAATCTGGGACATGGTGGACTATATCATTCAAACAGATTTTGAACAGATTCTTTGGCTAAATTTGCTTCATCTCTCATACTCAGAGACTGTTGGCACTCTTCACCGGATAAATTCACGTTCAAACAATCCAGGGAGTTTCAGTAAAATGTATACACATTGTATATATTCACTTCAATTATACACGTATTTACTGGGTACCTTCTAAAAGGAAAGCTTTGTGTGATGCTTCACCTCTTTCCTTCAGGAATGAACATACCTATCATCTAATAGGATGATACCAGAACAACTTATTAACTAAAGGGACATAACTTAAAGGAAGTGATTTAAGTGTTGTCAGAACAAAGTGCCAGGAAGATTGAATGGAGGAAAGAAAGCATATCTGGTTGCTGAGAGAAATGGCATTTGAGGTGAAGTGGAGAGGGTGGGTTGTGGGGAAGGAAGAAACCCCATGAAAGGGTACACATGTCCAAATCATAGGCTGTGGGGAAGCTTTTGGCACACTTGGACAGAGTGGTTGCTTTTGACTGAAAGATAGAGTAGCTAAGTTCTGGGGGAAGGAGTTGGTAATATCCTGGAGTTGTTATTTGAAGGGTGGTCGTTTAATTGCTAAGTCATGTCCGACCCTTCACGGACTGCCAGACTCTTCTGTCCACGGGATTCTTCAGGCAGGAATACTGGAGTGGGCAACCATTTCCTTCTCCAGGGGATTTTCCCAACCTAGGAATCAAAGCTGGGTCTCCTGTATTGCAGGCAGATTCTTTACCAACTGAGATACTAAGGAAGATTTATTTGAAGGGAACTGGAGAACTTGAGGATTTTGAGGAAAAGATGAGTGTGTGTTAAGGAACATACTTTAGAGAAATAAATTGGGTGAAAATGCAGAGAATTATTGGAATTAGGGGAAGAAGAGATAATGAGGAGAAAATTTTGGAGATTATTATTAATAAATATTAACAAAGTGAATAAAAGGACCATGATGAGAAAAGGTAGTGGTATATCTACAGAGTACAGTGATCTATAGTACTACTACTGTGTTACTGCTAACTGTAAAACATCTAAGTTTGTGTGTGTGTATATATATATATATATATAAGTCTACATTCATATATATATATGAATGTATACATACACAATGCAATATTGTGCTCAACTGTGTCCAACTCATTGTGGTCCCATGGCTCCTCTGTCCATGGAATCTTCTAGTTAAGAATATTGGAATGGGTTGCACTTCCTACTCCAGGGGATCTTCCCAACTCAGGGGTCGAACCCACATCTCTTGAATCTGGTAGGCAGATTCTTTACCACTAGCACAACCTGGGAAGACCCAATGCAATATTACTTAGCCATAATGAAATACTGCCAATTGCAATATCAAGGATAGATGCAGTAACATCATATAAATTAGTAAACCCATTTTGAAAAACTGTTTAACATGAACAAATCTGAATGTACTTACATCTATAACCAACAATGTCACTCTTCAGTTCAGTTCAGTCACTCAGTCATGCCCGACTCTTTGCGACCCCATGAACTGCAGCATGCTAGGCCTCCCTGTCCATCACCAACTCCTGGAGTTCACCCAAACTCATGTCCATCAAGTCGGTGACGCCATCCAGCCATCTCATCCTCTGTCGTCCCCTTCTCCTCCTGCCCTCAATCCCTCCCAACATCAGAGTCTTTTCCAGTGAGTCAACTCTCGCATGAGGTGGCCAAAGTATTGGAGTTTCAGCTTCAGCATCAGTCCTTCCAAAGAACACCCAGGACTGATCTCCTTTAGGAGGGACTGGTTGGATCTCCTTGCAGTCCAAGGGACTCTCAAGAGTCTTCTCCAACACCACAGTTCAAAAGCATCAATTCTTCGGCGCTCAGCTTTCTTTACAGTCCAACTCTCACATCCATACATGACCACTGGAAAAACCATAGCCTTGACAAGACAGACTTTGTTGGCAAAGTAATATCTTTGCTTTTTAATATGCTATCTAGGTTGGTCATAACTTTCGTTCCAAGGAGTAAGTGTCTTTTAATTTCATGGCTGCAATCACCATCTGCAGTGATTTTGGAGCCCCCCAAAATAAAGCCTGACACTGTTTCCACTGTTTCCCCGTCTATTTGCCATGAAGTGATGGGACTGGATGCCATGATCTTCGTTTTCTGAGTGTTGAGCTTTAAGCCAACTGTTTTACTCTCCACTTTCACTTTCATCAAGAGGCTTTTTAGTTCCTCTTCACTTTCTGCCATAAGGGTGGTGTCACCTGCATATCTGAGGTTATTGATATTTCTCCCATCACTCTTAGGTATGTGCCAAATATATGTGTACATAAGATAAAAATATGTGTATAAGAATGTTCATAGCATTTATAATAGTCCCAATGTTTGGCTGTTCTCATGAAACACAACTGTTCATAAATAGGGAAATGAATAAATGGATGAATGGGTTGTGTTAGATTCCACAATGGAATACTACATAGCAAAGAAAATGAATGAACAGCTGCTACACACAACACTGACCAAATGAAGCCAGACAAAAGAACACAGCGAATACTGTTTCATTCATATAAAGTGTCAAAATAAGTCAAACTAGTCTATAGAATCAGAAATCAAAGCTGTGGCAGTCCATGGAGAGAATAAGTGGTGATGATTGGGAGGGGGCAGACAGGATTTCTTAAGTGCTGGTAAAGTATTGGGTTGGCAAAAAGTTCATTTAGATTTTTTTTTTCCTATCAGAAAAACCCAAATGAACTTTTTGGTTAACCCAATAGTTTTTCTTGGTCTCAGGGGTGATTGCACAAGTCTGCTAATTTGGTGAAAATTCATCAAGATGCCCACTTATGATTTTTTTACTTTGCTGAGTGTTCTACTTCAATAAAAATCTATTATGTTAAAAAGATACATGTGGGAAATGGGAAATGTTACAGAAAGGTGAAGACATTGCAAATATAAACTAGAAGTGATGCCAGCAAGATGCTTAGTCATTTCAAGTTTCCCTATCTTATTCAAGATATTACAAGGTGGTCAAACATCTGGTACTTCAACCTTCAGAAAACCAGAAAACACACAGGAAAGATGGATAGGGTAAATGTAAAATGTAGAATTACCTTCTGTTCCCACACACACCCATTTACATGGGGGGTAATTTGTGACACAGCATGAACACTCTGCATTGAATTAGTTCTCCTAGATATTTTAGCAAGTATTCATCTATGTGTATCTGTCTCTAATGTTGGGGTCTCAAAAAAAGGACAAAGAAACCAATGATCTGACTGTAAGCATTCAAAATATTTGCTTTGTTAAAGTATGTGCTGTCATGTTCTGGCATGGACATTTCCGTTACAGATAAACAAAATGGTCATTCATGTGTGTACACTCATTATTACAATCAGTTACATAAGTCTTGCTTGATGGCTGATGATTCAAAGCTGTAGGTCCCAAAGTCTGGCCTGGCCTTATTATATATGCCCATTAAAACTGCATTCACATGACAGTGATCAATAGGTACGTCTACTACATAGATAAAAGCAAAGGGAATAAAATTTAAAGATTTAATAAAACTTAACAGTCAAACTGCAAGGAGATCCAACCAGTCCATTCTGAAGGAGATCAGTCCTGGGTGTTCATTGAAAGGACTGATGCTAAAGTTGAAACTCCAGTACTTTGGCCACCTCATGCGAAGAGTTGACTCACTGGAAAAGACTCTGATGCTAGGAGGGATTGAGGGCAGGAGGAGAAGGGGACGACAGAGGATGAGATGGCTGGATGGCATCACTGACTCGATGGACGCGAGTCTGAGTGAACTCCAGGAGTTGGTGATGGACAGGGAGGCCTGGCGTGCTGCGATTCATGGGGTCGCAAAAAGTCGGACACGAATGAGCGACTGAACTGAACAATCAAAGAACAGTTTGAATCCCAACAGAAATATAAAACACTATGAATTTTAATTGAAATATAGAATCTATTGTTTTTTTTTTTCTTATGTCCTAGCTCGGATTTGTCATTTGCAGGCTCTTTGTAATTGATGTTAATGAACTGTTACCCCTGAGCTGATTTTTGGTGGATGGGGCTGAGGAATGAGCCTAAATAGATTGCCCTCTACGCGTACCAGTATTAGACTTTTTGGCAGAAACTATAGACTAACAGTCACAAAAAGGAATTAAGTATCTCCTCATAACAAGGGATAACTTCCTCAAAGGCAGGTCCTTGAGTGCTAAGGGGACAGACTGGCAGAGAGTTTTCACTCTTGGGAGCAATGTCATGCCTTCATTGTGGATGCCTTTCTTCTGGTTTAGTTGCCTACTCATTTTCCCTAAATTGAATCTACTTTCACAATTTAAATGCAAAAACCATAACATAATAGATTTGACAATAGGATATGATTGAAATGCTTTGGCACTAATCTATTTTTTTCTGGAACGGGAAGGCAATTTTTGCTGAATCAGAAGGATTCCTCTCCTTGTATTGCTGACCAGATCATTGGTTTTTTCAATTCAACACAACGTTCATTCTGGTGCAGGATCTGCAGGAAGGCAGTGATGGCACATGAAGGTGGTAGTTTAGTCACTAAGTTGTGTCTAACTCTTGGAACCCCATGGATTGTAGCCTGCCAAGCTCCTCAGTCCATGGGATTTCCCAGGTACGAATACTGGAGTGGGTTGCCATTTCCTTCTACAGGGGATCTTCCAGACCCAGAGCCTGAAGCCCTGGCTCCTCATTGCCTGCGGAGTTCTTTTACCACTGAGCCACAAGAGAAGCCCTGCAGCAATGGCACAGACAGACCCCAATTCACAGAACAGGCCAATATACTTAACATGTTGTGGTATATTTGATAATCACTAATCCATAACATACATAAACACACATAACACACAAGCCATGAGGGAAGACTTGACCTATAAAAGCTGAACCTAACAGGGTCCTCTGCCCAATCAAATTCTCACTAATTCTTTAATTCCATTTGCTTCTCTTCTCAAGGTCCCACATTGTGCTAGCCTTCCTCATTTTCACCTTCCTAGTACTAAGGGAATTAATTGATTGTTTTGTTTTAAAAGGCTTCCTGCAGGGCTGTAGACAAGCTGGGTAAATAAAAATAATCATGAGAGAGTAAATTGTGTCTGTACATGATATTATATCCTACTCAATTATGTTAATGGGGACTAAAATAATTATGAGATGACTATTCCTATTTATGCCACTATTGGTGTAAAATTTACTTCCCTCATCTAGGGCTTCATGGGATCTGTGCATTCTGGGGCTCTACTTTTTTCTCTGAAAACTTCCATCTGATTATTTAATTTGCTTGATAGTAGGCACCAGAAAAAAAAAAAAAGTAAATAAAAGAGGTAAAACCAAATCAGTTAAGATATTCATTCAAATATTAGGAGTTTTGAAAATATCAGACACCTATACTCTTTACGTCCCTATTATGACCAAAGTTCAAAAGAAGTGAATAACTTGTCCCTGGATGTTTTGGTGAAGATACAAAAAGAGAGAAATAATCAACGAGACGAAGATAGTAGGCAACAATTAAAGTTTAATTACTCTGGTTTCCTTTTCATTCTGCAGGTGTGTTTTTCTACTTCATCTTTAAAATTAGGCTGAAAATCCATCTGACCTCCTTCTAACCTCCAGCCATTCATTTAAAACATGACATCCAATGGACATCAAGCTTTCAAGTTTAGCAAGAGAAAGGTATATGAGCTGGAAAGGGAAGCGTATTTGCGGAATTGAGGGTATTCTGTATCCCAGAAGCTATCAGGTGTGTTCCATGTTTTGTTCATTTAATTTTTAGAATAATTTTCTAGTAAAAGGATAAGTTTTACTGAGGTGCAGATAAGTTATATAACATCCTCAATTTCACATTTTTATATATACAGCAAAATCAAAACTGTAACCAAGCTGTCTGATCCAAAGTCCATGATTTTTCCAATACATGGTCTTGAAAAGTACATGTGTATTATTACACAGTATCATAGTGTTTTTTTTTTTTTTACGTATGTTATCACTTATGATGCAGTGAAAATAAATTTACCTTAAAATAAGACATGTTCTTTTAAAAACTTGGAAAACTGCAGCTACCTCAGCAGGACACTAACAGCAGAAAATACAGCTTCATTTCTAATGCAAACTATCCCCAAATAAGTGGCTTTGTCTCCAAGACTATCTGATTTCTGGCAGTGTACCTAAGAGGCAAGGTTACAATGGCAATCATGGAGAGATCAGTGAAAGTGTCAGTCCTGGGACAGAAGATCAATTGTCTGCATTGTGAGTTCTCCTTGCCCAGAACCCCAGGGACTCAAAAGCAATCCCATTCTGCTTTCAATACCTCCTTTCTCTCCGCTCTTGAATAGTCCCATTTGAAAGTAGCCAGTCTAAAGTTCACAGAGAACTAACTCTAGCTCAGAGAGTTCAAACATTTAGTTGAGCTAAGAACCTGGAAGGGCAAATTATTATTATTTTTTTCTTTTTTATCTCAACTACTTGTGACTTCTAAATTAGGATGGCGAGATTTCAGATACAGTATTTCCTGCCTCTAGTCAAGTCAGTTAATACTGTAATTTACTGTGTTAATGGTACCATTTGCCCCTTCTGATCCCTTCCTGCATGCAGAGGCAGCAGTTTAAAAGGGGTTGCATAAACTCTCCTTCCACTAAGGGAGAGAAGGCTTGCGATTATCAATAATGCACTTTGCAGGATAAATAATGCACTTTGCAGAATATAAGTCAACATCCTTAGATATTGACTCTGAAGACACTTGATGGCATTACCATTAATAGGCGACTGTAAAGAACATGACTAAAATACCTAATGCTATATTTCATACCACATGGAATTTTCACATTACTAAAATAATATCAGAATATAATCTTGTCACCGATTATCAGGGATAACTGAGTAAACAGAACTGCTAGCAAACTGCATATATTTCTAATCAAAAACAATTTCAATAAGGACAATTTTCAACCCTGAGCTGCAGAAATCTAAGATGACTCTTATCATCATCTATCCTTTGTAGTTTTCTTCTCTTTTAAAGTCTGCCTTTGTTTGCCAGTCTAATCATAAAAATCAGAAATTGCAATTTCAAGAAGACACAAAGAGACAATACCAACTTTGAACCTGAGTGTTTCTTCTTGTAGAACTCCTAAAAGCAGTTTCAAGTCTTACAAATTCTCTGTGACAACAACGATTAGAAGTCCAGTGGCTGCTACAGTAATTGCCCCATAATCATATCTGTAATATCCAACCTGGTTTATGCATACAATCTATATTCTAATAGCAGTCAACAGGTCACAAGTTAATAAAAATACCATTAACATCCCCCTGTGACTAAGGAAGAAAGATACTCATCTTATGAGGCCACAGTGGGCCAATATAAATTCCTTGGCTGTTAGCATAATTAACTGTGCTTGCCCGTGGATTTCCCTGGAGGACCTTGTGGGTACAGGTTGACCTTGAGGCGTGCTCTTGGTGGTGTTCTGCCAGAGGGCACAGGCTGTCAAGGGCTGAGGTCAGTGCTGAGTGAGGGTCTGAAGAACATGCCTGTTTCTGTAATTTTGCTGGACACTGAAAGCATCTGCACACAGTTTATATTTTCTCGGGTGCAAGTGTATAAAAACAAAGCAACCAACAACAGTTGTGAAGTTGACAGTTTTCTATGACATCTCAAGCCTCTCTTTGAAAAGATAAACAAAAATGATAAACCTTTAGCTAGACTTATCAAGTAAAAAAAAAAAAAGAGAGAGAGAGAGAGGATGCAAATCTTCTTGTTCCTCTTTCCAGGCTCAAAACTCACAACTTCGTTTTCTTCCAGACACAACACATTTGCCTGCTTTGCAAAGCTCTCCCTTACCTAATCAAAACACAAAAAGCATTGGCAGCAACTTTGAAACCTTGACCAACACTCCATCATGTTAAAGTTCTATGTTTTCACATTTTAAAGCTTTTTTAATGCATAGAAAAATTTTTTTCTCAGTAAAAAATGAAAAATGGAGATTCAAGATCTGAGAAGAATGAAGGAATGTTACCACTTATCTTTGAGATGTCTCCTACTGACCTTCACAGCAAATTTGCTTTACTGACGTCTAACTGCAGAACCAAGCCAGGAAAGTCATGGTGGAGTCTAAATGCGTGCTTTTTTCTCTCCCCTCAATCACAGCTCTGCTGTTCAATGTGGAGCACTCACTGGTCATTTTCAGTTTCTTAATGAAAAATTTTAAAGGTATAAACATGCAGAGAATAATATTGGAAACACATCTGTAACCTTCTTTTGGTTTTACTTATCTTAATATTTTGCTGTATTAGCTCCTGATCTCTTTTTTTTTTTTTTAAAGAAATAAACTGGTATAGATACAGATGATATTTCTTTACCTTCATCCTGAGGGAGAACCACTCTCCTAAAGTTTTCTATTGGTAAAGTGCTTTTCCTAATTAGCAATTTGCAGCTGAGCTTTTTGTGTTTTTAAATTATAAGCGATGATACCCAAGTTTGGGGATGAATTTTGCTGTCTCCAAATTTATATGGTGAAGCCCTAGCCCCCAGCCCCTTAGAATGGACTATATTTGGAGATAAGGATTTTAAGGAATTGAGGGTGAGGAGGCTGTGATGGAATGCCCTAATCAATCTGACTGGTGGTATGAAAAAAAGAAGAGATACCAGCGAGGGGCACAGCAAAAAAGCCATGTAAGAACACAGCAAGAAGTCAGCCACCAGCAAGCTAAGGAAGGAGGTCTCAGGAGAAATGATACCTGCCTACACCTTGATCTTGGACTTCTAGACCACACAACTATAAGAAAATAAATAACTGTTTAAGTCATCCAGTCTATAGTAGTTGGTTATGGTAAATCCCTAGCAGACTAATACAACAACCCCATTCAACTTTTTTTCTCCCCTGATTTTTACTTTTTTCCTACATTTACACATTGCCTGAGTTCACTTATAGAAGAGTTGCACAGGATTCATCATATGTATGAGCTGCAGCTGGATTTATTCACTCCACAATGGGCATTCAGGTCACTCACAATGTTCTGCTAAACTAAGCAATGTTCAGTTGAACTTCCCTCCACATCGCATACTTGACAGCGGCTCTCTACCTACATACTTATATCTAGAAGGAATTTTTTTCTGTTTTATGAGGTGTAGGATACCTATAACACCACTAGCTTAAGATCTTGTCAAATCACTATCAAACATGATTGCAACCAAAAACCCTCCTCCCTATAAGTGTAATATGAACAGTATGTTGCTTCTTTACATTCTTTTGTTAGACTTTTGTATGATTTTCCTAATCTGACGGGTGAGAAGTGTGGCTGTTTCAATTTTTATCTTGCATTTCTTTGATGATAATGAAGTTTGAGCCTCTCTTCATGCTTATTAAACATTCCAGTTTACTGTTCCTAAAACTGTCTAGTTGTGCCACTTTTTTCATTTTTAGTTGAATTACTTTACCTCTTTTTTACTGATTTGCATGACTTATTTACATATCCAGGCACCTGATCTTTGCAGGTTATATACAATTGTGAAATCTGTCAAAGGCTGTGGCTTGTATTTTAACTTTGTGAATGGTGTTTCTAATTCAATGGTAACAAAATATAATAAAAATCATCTTTACGGTTTGATACTTTTGTGTCTTGTTTCAGAAATTGTTTCCTATATCATTATAAGCATACATATTTTTTCTAAAAGCTTTTAAACATTGCCTTTCATATTTTATCTTTTAATCATCTGTAGTTCATTTTATTGTATGACACAAAACAAAGATTTAATTTTACATTTTCTATGTAGCCAATTCTTTCCACACCATTTATTGAAATACATCATTACTTCTCTAATTACCCCCTCATCTACTAAATACTACCTCATTTCTATATATGCTTAATTTCTATATACAGTTAAGTCTGTCTTAAAATTGCTAACTCAGTCACCTATCACTGAAGTAATGACACTATGTCCAAATAACTACAGCTTTATAGTATGTCTTGACTTTCATAGCTGCTGAATTGGAAGACTGGATTAGCTCAAGCTTCTAGCATCCAGGATACCTGGTCGTGGAGAACAGGACCAGTAGTCACTGTTCAAAGACTTTGGTCACAGATGTGTCAGTGTACTGAGGGAACAGAAGAGAGATGAAGGATGAAAAAATAGAATCGGGATGCACTTTTAGGAGAACAGTGTACTTCAGCCAAGCAGTACTGTGTAAAAAGGAGAGAAAAAGGTCTGCAAATCCTAAACGTTGGGAATATATCATTCAGTTCCTCGGTCATTTAATGTTATATGATAAATAACACCTGGCATCTGGTAACTTTCAACACTGATCTTGACTTCAGAATGACTGACAAAAAGTTTAAAAACATGATTATTTCATTTTACAGAACAATAATTATATTTGAAAATGTGGGTTATATTAAGTGCATCGCTTATTCTATTAAAACAGCAGATGGTCTTCATATGTATTCATGAGTCATGATACACTGTTTATGTGGACTCTAGTGAAGGAGGAAGTCAAGAGGGAACATGAGCCAGTGACAGACAAACATCAGTGATGAACCAGTCATGAGTATGATTTTTATATTGGTCTATTTTAGCTCTGGGGATTCAGATACTAATTTATAGCAAATGAGCAAATACTGAAGCCTTGGACCTGGTTTGTTCAATTAATTGTTGGGTGGTAAGGGAGATGAAAGCAAGGGGACTCCAATTAAGAAATCATGACCCATATTCTCTATCAGTTACACTAGTAAGTTGTGCACAAAACAGAGAAAACATAAGAAAAGAGATAAGTTACTATTTGTTTCAGGCTAAATCTTTGAGACTGAGTATGGGGAGAGGGGTTGTTTGTTTATGTTATCTGGTCTCTATAAGAAAGAAAATTGAAGAAGCTGAAAATCACTGATTAATTCAATACCATTCCCCCATAATGCCATGCTAGGAAGTAGGAGTCCTATAAATGTTTCTTACTTTTATAGCTTTACCAATTGAACTTTAGAAAAATGTCCTTTCTATTGAATGTCCCTTGATCTTGAAAGTACTATCCTATCTCCTTAAATGTTACTCTGAGGTACCTCTCCCTACCCCAAATGCATCCCAGTGGACACAACCATTATGACAAAACTCTCTTCATGGATACAACAGCTTTTTGATTGTTAAGGAAAAAAAAAACAAACAAACCAGATACAAGAGTTTTTTCCTGGGTGGATCTATTCCAGGACAGAGGTGTTTTAGAGTCTATATTCTGCAGCAGAGCAATGCACGAAAGCACTTCAGAAGCATCAGGGAGCTGCGAGCCAGCAAAATTCCTATGGTGCACAACCACATCCATCCCCTCTGAGCCATGCTGTTTAGTTTCTGCAGCCTGCTATTTGGGTAATGTCATAACACTAGGGAAATGACTGAAAAGCTGGAATAGGTTAAAAAAATGTATCCATGTACGCATCAGGCTTGGGCAGAATGAGTGGTTTTATTTGGCTGTGTGTCCAGATGGTTGCTACGAAAGAGCTATGAAGAAATATATAGAAATACCTAAACACATAGGAAATAGTTAGGTCCATCAAAGTGCACATCCCAGATAACTGTGTAGGGCCAAGGCAGTCACCATCCCAGGTATGTGGACATGTCCCCAGTGTCTCAGGCTGCTGATGGCTCACAGCCAAATTCCTCTCCAGTGAAAGTTTGTTGAAATGCTTCACTTGAGGTTATGCCTCTTTCCCCGGGATAGCACGCATCCAAAAACTGGTCAATATGGTGACATAAGGGTCCAGTTCCCTTGCTTTCGCTGGGGGACAAGGGGTCATCCTAGCTGCAGAACCCCACCAAGGATGGCCTGAGGGCTCTGGTGTGTTGCTGTGTTTCTCTACTGCACCCTCTGCCCTGACCTGTGTCCCTTCTCAGGTGTTGTTTCCCGGAGCCTATCAAAATTTCTGTACGGAATTCTGAGTCTCTGTCTCAGGGAACCTAACCTAAGACTGTTGATACGAGAAGGGAGCCTAGGGAAGATTTTAAAACAGAACCTGGGAGCCAGATCACCTACTAGCTTGCTGGTGATGAGTCCCTCATCTCGAATGGCAAGTCAAGCACTGGCAGCCCCCCATATCTGACTACAGTACTATTGCCCAAACTTTCATCATTGCAGATGTAATACCTCAGCTTTTTGAGAGGTCTAGGGAAATAAAGAGAGGACTAAGGAATCTGATGTCTGTTGCTGGAGACCAGCAACCATTGTGCCTTGGAGAAAGACAACTAAAGGGTAAAGGTGGTTAATCACCAACATAAGGCAAAGTGTGAGAGTCAGAAGGCCTTCCTATGGACTCTCTTCTCTGACAGGCGAAGGGGAGAAAAAGCTGAGGATCGACCCAAGACTTAATTATAACAGAAGCAGAGCCCCAGATAAGGTTTAATTCCCAACCCTGCCAAGGCTGCTACCAAGGTTAAGAGTGGGACTTAGAGACTAAGGGAGGGAACATCTGGGCCGTGTTCTTAAAAGTAGTGAATTCACAGGATCCCATAAGCATGCTGAGCTTCCTGCAGAATTCCAGGCTTACCTGCTAAAATTTAGTGTTCATCCCTTATTTAAACATAATGCAGAGGCTTTTGTGTTACAAGACAACAGGCCCTCTGAGAGCTACCACCACGTCTAGATACTAGGCCAGTAACTAGAATCAAATTGCAACAAAACCTGGCTAGGGAGGCGTTGAACCTACTAAAGGAAAGAGGGCTGATATCATGGTACAATACTCAAGGAACTGTAGGATTTAGCTAACATGTACTGGCAGGATTTGGGGTTGTGCATATGGGCCTGAATCCTGTGAGACAGCCTTTTTTGCAACTGGATCTTGAAGGTGCTGATCAATATGAATGAAATATGAAGTTGGATAAAGAAGAGTCTACCAATTTGGCAGCATTCTCCCATGATACAGAATTGAACACCCTAGCAAGAACATTGGGAAACAATGCTCCTAAGATAACTCAGGAAGATTGGATAGAGTATTGTGTGTATGTTAGTCACTCAGTAGTGTTTGGCTCTTTGCAACGCCATGAACTATGGCCTGTTAGGCGCCTCTGTCCATGGAATTCTCTAGGCAAGAATACTGGAATGGGTTGCCCTTCCCTTCACCAGGGAATCTTCCCAACCAAGGAATTGAACCCAGGTCTCCCACACTGCAGGCAGATTCTTTGTTTTCTGAGCCACCAGAAAGCTCAGATAAAGTGATAGTCCATGCTAATTGAGTAGAAATGCTCAGTGTTTCATGGTACATGGCAGAGAAGCTCAAGGAAGTAAGCTTTCTAGAGTGGATACATTATCTGAGGTCAGAAAACCCAGCAGATTCTGTATTCCATGGAAGACAGTTTCTTTACCAAGGCAATAAGGGATGTACTGGTAACAAAGCTACCAGCATCAATAATCACAGTGATGTCCATTCTTTATAGGCTGGGGCTGATGGTAGGAGACAATATTAAAAGACCTGGGCTCTCTAATAGCAATAAAAATGGTTGGATCCCCAAATAACAGAGGCCAGGTAGAAGCACTAAATCCAGGCAGAAGCAAGGTAGCTTCTGCAGTTATTGTAATGAATGGCACTGTCAGAGTAGCAGTCAGGCTAGAGGAGGGTGGTTTGGGAAACAAGTGTTCTTTGTGAAGCTTCCCACATACAGCTATGACATAGTTAGTAGAACAGTCTTCCCAGGACCAAATTAGATGGGCAGCCAATAAAGATACCATACAATCAAGACAAAACAACAACACCCAGATATATGACCAAAAGGCTAAGGGTGACGGCTAAAATAAAATGTTACTATCTCAAGTCTAGTTATCATTCCTGGGGATAGTCTCAGATTTGGAGCCGTCTCAGTGAAGATCAGGATAGATCATAACCCCTAGCTCTTACCTATGGCCTATAGACATTTACTTAAGTAATCATACGCTGGCATTTGAGACTCTCAGACAAAGGCTTAGGTTAACATTATTACGCATTGACCTGAAGCTTCACAATGGCCCCATGTTAGAGTGGAGGGTGCAAGTGTCCTAGGCATCAGAGTCCTGACCCACTCAACTCACACTGAGCTACTCAATCATCGTTGGACATACTTAGTAGCTGACGGAATCTCTACACAGGTTCCTTGATCTGACAATATGAACTATTATGGGGGGAAGGTGAAATGGAAATTTCTGAAACTGCTCCTATTCTAGTCAAAATTGAAAAGCATGAACAATATTGCATCATGAGAAGACGGAAACAATTAGGACCACCCTGAGAGTGGAAAATTCTGAAAGAGATGAGAATACCAGACCACCTGACCTGCCTCTTGAGAAACCCGTATGCAGGTCAGGAAGCAACAGTTAGAGCTGGACATGGAACAACAGACTGGTTCCAAATAGGAAAAAAAGAGTACATCAAGGCTGTATATTGTCACCCTGCTTATTTAACTTATATGCAGAGTACATCATGAGAAACGCTGGACTGGAAAAAGCACAAGCTGGAATCAAGATTGCCGGGAGAAATATCAATAACCTCAGATATGCAGATGACACCACCCTTATGGCAGAAAGTGAAGAGGAACTAAAAAGTCTCTTGATGAAAGTGCGAGAGGAGAGTAAAAAAGTTGGCTTAAAGCTCAACATTCAGAAAACGAAGATCATGGCATCTGGTCCCATCGCTTCATGGGAAATAGATGGGGAAACAGTGTCAGACTTTATTTTGGGGGGCTCCAAAATCACTGCAGATGGTAACTACAGCCATGAAATTAAAAGACACTTGCTCCTTGGAAGGAAAGTTATGACCAACCTAGATAGCGTATTGAAAAGCAGTGATATTACTTTGCCAACAAAGGTCCATCTAGTTAAGGCTATGGTTTTTCCAGGGGTCATGTATGGATGTGAGAGTTGGACTGTGAAGAAAGCTGAGTGCCAAAGAATTGATGCTTTTGAACTATGGTGTGGGCGAAGACTCTTGAGAGTCCCTTGAACTGCAAGGAGATCCAACCAGTCCATTCTAAAGGAGATCAGTCCTGGGTGTTCATTGGAAGGACTGATGCTGAAGCTGAAACTCCAATACTTTGGCCACCTCATGCGAAGAGTTGACTCATTGGGAAAGACTCTGATGCTGGGAAGGATTGGGGGCAGGAGGAGAAGGGGACAACTGAGGATGAGATGGTTGGATGGCATCACCAACTCGACAGACATGAGTTTGAGTGAACTCTGGGAGTTGGTGATAGACAAGGAGGCCTGGCGTGCTGTGATTCATGGGGTCTCAAAGAGTCGGATACGATTGAGCAACTGAAATGAACTGAACTAGAGTGTGCAGGGGTGGTGATTCTCATCATACTGCCATGTATTCACCATATGGAGTTTGGCCACAACAAAACCCAGAAGGATTCTAAAGGATGACAGTGAACCACCAAAACAACCAAATGATGCTATTAGGCATGACCCAGCAATCTTTGTTATCATAGGCTAACACAGTCTCAAGTACATAGTATGTTGCCACTGATCTCATACATGCATTTTCTCAGTATCAGGAAGGAAAACCAGAAATAGCTCACATTCATGGAGGAAAAGAAAGAGTATCATGATCTTGTCCGTCGGCCTGTTAAATCTTTCACCTCTGTCACAATATACATCCAAAGGATTTGGATCATTGAGACATTCCATAGATCACATTTTTCTACTATTTTGAGGCTATTTAAAATAGACTCAATAAGAAAAGTATATTAGAGGCTTCTTTTACATAATACAAAGATTCAGAGATGTGCCATATGAGTGAATTTTTAGGGCTTCTGTCATCTTGACCATGTCAGGACTTCCCCTCCAAAGGAAATGACACATTATAGCATCCTGCATCTCTCACCATGGGGCATAATGCCACCTAGGCTTCTTTGATTTCAGAAGAGTATTTTACATTAAAAAAGAATGTTCTGGCCCATTTCCTGAGTGGACTGAAAAGCCAGCATCTTTGAGAAGGTCCTGGAGTAGGAAAGAGCCCTTCAGGCAGATTGAGGCTATGGTGCTGGTAACCCTGCTACTTGGAACATATGAATCCTGAGACCCTACAGTATTGTGAACATGTGTCTTGAGAAAAACACTTATGCAGTCCTGGAACTCCTAACAGGAGAATAACACAGATACCTAGGGTTTTAGAGCAAAGCCATGATATCTATAGCAAAGGATTATATATAAATTGAAAAACAATTTCTAATCCTTGGTTAAAACAGAGTACCTGATGGTAAATATCAAGCGGCCAAGGGAATCCATAGATATCTATGATGAGCTGGTTCTGTGAGCCCCATCAAATCATAAAGTAGGGTGGTCCCAGCAGTAATTCATCATAAGATGGATGTGAGAAATCTAAGATTAGGCATAAACAAAGCCTGAGAGTATGGCACCCCACTCCAGTACTCTTGCCTGGAAAGTCCCATGGACCAAGGAGCCTGGTGGGCTGCAGTCCATGGGGTTGCTAAGAGTCGGACATGACTGAGCGACTTCACTTTCAGCTTTCACTTTCATGCATTGGAGAAGGAAATGGCAACCCACTCCAGTATTCTTGCCTAGAGAATCCCATGGACAGAGGAGCCTGGTGGGCTGCCGTCTATGGGGTCGCATAGAGTCAGACACGACTGAAGTGACTTAGCAGAGAGGATTACAGAAGGGCTGCACGAACAGGTAGGTAGTTCAGCTCTCATGTCATCCACTGTGTTACATCACAGGCTCTTCCTCAGTTTATATCTAGGGATCAATCTAATATGCATACAGGGTATAGAAGGGAAGTCTCTTTATGATCTGTTGAAAGAACAGTAAAAAGTGGAGGGGACATCTCAGGATACTTGTGCAAGCAGAAAATGGACTGTTGCTCCACTTGAGCTCAATTCAGGGGAGAGGGAAAGTACTCTCACTGGGCAGACATCTGAGTGGTAGACCTGAGTATATATATTTGTGTGAAAATAGACGTGTCCTGAGATAACAACATACTGGGGCTCAAAGGCAATAATGTACACCGTAGCTGAGTCCTCAAGAACCTGCCAAGAGAATGACTGGAAGACTGTATTCAAGGATATCTGGAGAAGCAGCATGTGGATGGGCTTCCGTGAAGCATGAAGAGCTCTGGACCGTGTGTTAGCACTTACTGTAGAGCAACTATCAAGGAAGAAGCACCTGTAAGATGAAGTGGAGGGACTATGCCAGTCCCTGGACACTGGCTATCCTCTGTCATCAGCCACTGCAATGCTGGCACAATGTCCACACATATGGTGACAGGTACAGAGACTATGTATGAGCCCAGACTCCAAGGCTTTCCACTCACCAAGTCTGGTCTTACTATTGACAGTACGAAATGTCCAAACTAGTAGCCAAAGAGACCAACACTAAGTTGGAGAGAGGGCACCATCCTTTAAGGAGAGAAACAAACCACTTGGTAGAGGTTGGTCAGGGTGTTACTCTTTGCCTTGACTGGGGCAAGCTTGATGTGTCATCTCAGCTCCTGAGGTCCCTGTAGAATGAGCTGAGCTACATTAGTGTTGAGCCTTTCCCTCTGCCCAGTCTTCTTACCTTACTGTCATGGGTGTTGTCCTGAGAGGGCTCCCTAAGAAATCTGTAAACAAATTTCCATCTCATAGTCTGTTTCCCAGGTAATCCAATCTAAGACAGATGATAAGGCCAGGGACTTCCCCAAAGGTGAAAGTAATTACCTTCAGAAAAGAACATGCACTGATATCAAATGTCATTTTTTTCTTTATCTTCAGATTCAGTAAAATGGTATTACTTCTTATTTGAAATAAGAATTCTCTTTTTGCTCAAGGGTGAGTTAACAGCTACAATTTGGAGAAATAAATTATTTCATTCACATTCTATTAAAGTGACTCATTGTTTCTCTGTCATGACCTAGAAAGTTATAGAATTAGCTCTTACATGGACCCCACATATACATACAGTATACCAAAGTGCTTTAAGCAAGAAACACTGCCTCATTTTGTACATTATAAATGTGAAGTTGAGAGAGATTAGTTGCCTTGCCTAAGCCATATAGCTTGGTTATTGCTTAAGGGGAAATCAGAAACCAGATTCAGCAATGCTTAATATAGTTTTTTTTTTATTCTATTAATATGCTATCTTTCTAAGTCTTTGAAATCCATTAAAGTCTAAGCAAAATAAATCACTTTAATGGGGATATTTCTGGAATAGGAAATGGCAAACCACTCCAGTATTCTTGTCTGGGAAATTCTGTGGACAGAGGAGCCTGGTGGGCTGCAATTCAAGGGGTTGCAAAGAGTCGGACATGACTGAGCACGCACGCACATACTTACTTCCACGTGGGAAAAGAATTATACACAGGCTAACTTTTTTATTTTAGAATGTTCTTTCTCTTGACATAGGACACGTGTTAGGCATGCAGGAGTATTTGTTTCAGATTATGCACAAACCCGTCCTCTCACTCACTCTCCAGCAGTCCTCCTTTCCCTTTGTACCTGCTGGTACACACTGGTACCTGTGTACCTTTGTATCCATAAGTCTTAAGCTATTCTGAACATGCAGTATTGTAGGGACCTGATTCAAAATATGGAGTGAGCTTCTATGCACTAAGTCACTAAGGCATCAAGATTCCAGGGGAACCAAAGCAGAGGGAGGCAATGGAATCAATGCATGAATCTGGGACTGTGAGCTTCCAGGGGCAACAAAGAACACAGGGGAAAACATTTTTTGATCCTACTTGTTGGAGAGAAATGGAATGTACCCAGAATTCATAGTTCTATGTTTACTACTATCTTTGCTGGAGAGAAAAATGAAAGAATTTATCTTTAAGATCACCTTAAGTAGAACTACAGTTGGCCCTTGAACAATGTAGGGGTTAGGGATGCCAGCTCTCAGCAGAGAGGAAAATTCACATAACTTTATAGACTACTTTCCATAGCCTTGGTTCTGCATCTGCAGATTTAACTAACTTTGAATAGTGTGGTATTGCAATATGCATTTATTGGAAAAAATCTTCATATAAATGGACCTGAGCAGTTCAAATCCATGTTGTTCAAGGGTCAACTACATTATTGAAAAAAAAAAAAAAAGGAATGCCCATTTCTTCCCCCCGCCAGGGAAAATGATCCCAGATTTCACTGGAAAAAACAAAACCTTTCAAAGAGTAAAGATTTTTTAATTTAAATTTTAAAGAAAGAATTTCTGATTTATTTTAAAGAAAGAATTTCTGAGACTTATTTCAGTTATCACAGTCTCCACCATCAGGTAAGTGCTCTGAAGTCAACTCAAGTCTCTTGAGATTCAGTTCATACTCACTGCAACATTTTCTCTTCTTAGCAGTGATGAGAAATAAACATGAGATGTTACCAGTCCATTCTTTGGACAATAGTTACAAAATTAAAATTCTATGCAACTTATTTATAATTATCCCCTGACTATACACTGTATATCCTTATATTCTAAAGAGCTCACTAAACTAAAAAAAATGAAAATACATATAGCTGATAAATAACTCAAGTAGAATTCACATTGAGTCCATTCTGAATTTATCCTAAATTTAAAAAAAAAGTGTAATACATAAACGATGTGTAGTGGGCTGCAGCCCACGGGGTCGCGAAGAGTCGGACACGACTGAGCGGCTTCACGTTCACTTTTCACTCTCATGCATTGGAGAAGGAAATGGCAACCCACTCCAGTGTTCTTGCCTGGAGAATCCCAGGGACAGGGGAGCCTGGTGGGCTGCAGTCCACGGGGTCGCAAAGAGTCGGAAACGACTGAGCGACTTCCCGTTCACTTTTCACTCTCATGCATTGGAGAAGGAAATGGCAACCCACTCCAGTGTTCTTGCCTGGAGAATCCCAGGGACAGAGGAGCCTGGTGGGCTGCAGTCCACGGGGTCGCAAAGAGTCGGACACGACTGAGCGACTTCACGTTCACTTTTCACTCTCATGCATTGGAGAAGGAAATGGCAACCCACTCCAGTGTTCTTGCCTGGAGAATCCCATGGACAGAGGAGCCTGGTGGGCTGCAGTCCACGGGGTCGCAAAGAGTCGGACACGACTGAGCGACTTCACGTTCACTTTTCACTCTCATGCATTGGAGAAGGAAATGGCAACCCACTCCAGTGTTCTTGCCCAGAGAATCCCAGGGACAGAAGAGCCTGGTGGGCTGCAGTCCACGGGGTCGCAAAGAGTCGGACATGACTGAGCGACTTCACGTTCACTTTTCACTCCCATGCATTGGAGAAGGAAATGGCAACCCACTCCAGTGTTCTTGCCTGGAGAATCCCAGGGACAGGGGAGCCTGGTGGGCTGCTGTCTATGGGGTCGCACAGAGTCGGACACGACTGAAGTGACTTAGCAGCAGCAGCAGCAGCAGCAGCAGAGTATACAATAATAGCCTACCACCAAAAAGTGTAGAAAAACAACAATAAAAAGAAGGACTAACTGAGAATTTTAAAAAAAAAGACTGAATGACATGTTAGAAAAATTGAATAATATTGTTACAGGCAAAAATAAGCAAACTAAGTTTCAAATAAAGAAAAGAATGCAGTGATATTTCAAGGACAATGATCAGCCTGCTTTTCTTAGAATATAGGGTTTTTTTGAACACAATATTTTTTGCTTTTTAAAAATTTTTTAAATTATTTTTTATCAAAGGATAATTGCTTTATAGAATTTTGCTGTTTTCTGTCAAACCTCAACATGAGTCAGCCATAGGTATACATATATCCCCTCCCTTTTGAAACTCCCTCCCATTTTCCTCCCTATTCCACCCCCGCCAGGTTGATCCAGCCCCCCTGTTTGAGTTTCCTGAGCCATACAGCAAATTCCCGTTGGCTATCTATTTTACACATGGTAAGGTAAGTTTCGATATTACTCTTTCCATACATCTCACCCTCTCCTCCCCTCTGCCCATGTCCATAAGTCTATTCTCTATGTCTCTTTCTCCATTGTTCCCTGTAAATAAATTCTTCAGTGCCATTTCTCTAGATTCTGTATATACGTGTTAGAATACGGTATTTATCTTTCTCTTTCTGACTCACTTCACTCTGTATAATAGGCTCTAGGTTCATCCACCTCATTAGAACTGACTCAAATGCATTCCTTTTTGTGGCTGAGTAATATTCCATGTGAAGAGTTGACTCATTGGAAAAGACTCTGATGCTGGGAGGGATTGGGGGCAGGAGGAGAAGGGGACGACCGAGGATGAGATGGCTGGATGGCATCACTGACTCGATGGACGTGAGTCTGAGTGAACTCTGGGAGTTGGTGATGGACAGGGAGGCCTGGCGTGCTGCAATTCATGGGGTTGCAAAGAGTCGGCCATGACTGAGCAACTGAACTGAACTGAACTGAATATTCCATTGTGTATATATATCACAACTTCTTTATCCATTCATCTGTCAATGGACATCTACGTTGCTTCCATGTTCTATCTATTGTAAATAGTGCGGCAGTGAACAGTGGGATACATGTGTCTCTTTCAATTTTGGTTTCCTCAGGGTATATGCCTAGGAGTGGGATTGCTAGATCATATGGTGGTTTTATTTCTAGTCTTTTAAGGAGTCTCCATATCATCTTCCATAGTGGCTATATCAATTTGCATTCCCACAAATAATGCAAGAATGTTCCCTTTTCTCCATACCATTTCCAGCATTTATTGTTTGTAGACTTTTTGATGAGGGCCATTCTGACCAGTGTGAGGTGATATCTCATCATAGTTTTGATTTGCATTTCTCTAATAATGAGCGACATTGAGCATCTTTTCAAGTGTTTGTTAGCCATCTGTATGTCTTTTTTGGAAAAATGTCTGTTTAGATCTTTTTCCAACTTTTTGATTGGGTTGTTTGCTTTTCTGGTATTGAGTTGTATGAGCTGCTTATAAATTTTGGAAATTAATCCTTTGTCAGTTCTTTCATTTGCTATCATTTTCTCCCATTCTGAGGGTTGTCTTTTCACCTTGCTTATAGTTTCCTTTTCTATGCAAAAGCTTTTAAGTTTAATCGGGTCCCACTTGTTTACTTTTGTTTCTATTTCCGTTACTCTAGGAGGTGGGTCATAGAGGATCTTGCTTTGATTTATGGCATCGAGTGTTCTGCCTGTTTTCCTCTAAGAGTTTTATAGTTTCTGGTCTTACATTTAGGTCTTTAACCCATTTTGAGTTTGTCTTTGTGTATGGTGTTAGGAGGGCTTCCCTTATGGCTCAGCTGGTAAAGAATCTGCCTGCAGTGCGAGAGATCTGGGTTCGATCCCTGGGTTGGGAATATCCCCTGGAGAAGGGAAAGGCTACCCACTCCAGTGTTCTGCCCTGGAGAATTCCATGGACTGTATAGTCCATGGGGGTCACAAAGAGTCGGACATGACTGAGCGACTTTCACTTCACTATGGTGTTATGGTGCTTTTTAAAAATTTTTGATTACAGGATGATTGTTTTACAATGTGGTATTGGTTTCTGTCATACAACATTGAAAATCAGTCATAACTATACATATATATTCCCTCCCTCTTGAACCTCTCTCCTACAATGTTTTTTTTTTCTTTTTTTAATGAAGAACTTATTATGAACTTGACTTAATAAAAAAAGGAGGAGGTATATTCTGCCATAAACAAACTCAGCCACTGTGACTGTACCAAGAAGAAATGGACTTGAGTCAGAGGAAAGAGCCAGGGCACCAGTTCTATACCTGCCAGCTTACTTGCTTACAAAACTCGCTTAATTTCTCTGTGCCTTAACTTTTTATTTGAAAAATGAAGCAAAGAGACAGTCAACTGCCATCCATTTAGTCCCATATTCTATGATAATTCTTATTTTCCCAGGCTTGCTACTTAGGAAGACATAAAGCAGTGATTTTAGACATATTCATTGAGCACAGAATCTATTAACAATATTTTCCATTCATATAGAACTTTATACTTTTACAAGTTTATTTGAATTCCTTCAGTTCAGTTCAGTTCAATCACTCAGTCATGTCTGTTTCTTTGTGCAGCTCCATGGACTGCAGTATACTAGGCTTCCCTGTCCGTCACCAATACCTGGGGCTTCATCAAACTCTTACCCATTGAGTCAGTGATGCCATCCAATCATTTCATCTTCTGTTGTCCCCTTCCCCTCCTGCCTTCAATCATTCCTAGCATCAGGGTCTTTTCAGATGAGTCAGTTCTTTGCATCAGGTGGCCAAAGTATTGGAGTTTCAGCTTCAGCATCAGTCCTTCCAATAAATATTCAGGGCTGATTTCCTTTAGGATGGACTGGTTTGATCTCCTCACAGTCCAAGGGACTCTCAAGAGTCTTCTCTAACACCACAGTTCAAAAGCATCAATTCTTCAGTGCTCAGCTTTCTTTATAGTCCAATTCTCACATCCATAAATGACTACAGGAAAAACCAAAGATTTGACTAGACAAACCTTTGTTAGCAAAGTAATGTCTCTGCTTTTTAACATGCTGTCTGGTTGGTCAAAACTTTTCTTCCAAGGAGAAACGTCTTTTAATTTCATGGCTGCAGTCACCATCTGCAGTGATTTTTGGAGCCCTCAAAAAATAAAGTCTCTTACTGTTTCCATGGTTTCCCTATTTATTTGCCATGAAGTGATGGGACCAGATGCCATGATTGGTTTTCTGAACGTTGAGCTTTAAGCCAACTTTTTCACTCTCCTCTTTCAATTTCATCAAAAGGCCCTTTAGTTCTTCTTCACTTTCTGCCATAAGGGTGGTGCCATCTGCATATCTGAGGTTATTGATATTTCTCCCAGCAATCTTGACTCCAGCTTGTGCTTCTTCCAGCCCAGCATTTTTCATGATGTACTCTGCATAGAAGTTAAATAAGCAGGGTGACAATATACAGCCTTAGCGTACTCCTTTTCCTATTTGGAAGCAGTCTGTCGTTCCATGTCCAGTTCTAACTGTTGCTTCCTGACCTCCATACAGATTTCTAGGAGGCAGGTCAGGTGGTCTGGTATTCCCATCTCTTAAAGAATTTTCTACAGCTTGTGGTGATCCACACAGTCAAAGGCTTTGGTATAGTCAATAAAGCAGAAATAGATGTTTTTCTTGAATTCTCTTGCTTTTTTGATGATCTAACAGATGTGGGCCATTTGAAATCTGGTTCCTCTGCCTTTGCTAAATCCAGCTTGAACATCTTGAAGTTCGCAGTTTACATACTGGTGACCTGGCTTGGAGCTTTTGAGCATTACTCTGCCAGCGTGTGAGATGAGTGCAATTGTGCGGTAGTTTGAGCATTCTTTGGCATTGCCTTTCTTTGGAATTGGAATGAAAACTGACCTTTTCCAGTCCTGTGGCCACTGCTGGGTTTTCCAAGTTTGCTGGCATAATAAGGACAGCACTTTCACAGTATCATGTTTTAGGATTTGAAAGAGCTCAACTGGAATTCCATCACCTCTGCTAGCTTTGTTCGTAGTGATGCTTCCTAAGGCCCACTTGACCTCATTTTCCAGGATGTCTGGCTCTAGATGAGTGATCACACCATCGTGGTTCTCTGGGTCATGATGATCTTTTTTGTATAGTTCTTCTGTGTATTTTTGCCGCCTCTTCTTCATATCTTCTGCTTCTGTTAGGTCCATACCATTTCTGTCCTCTATTGGGACCATCTTTGCATGAAATGCTCCCTTGGTATATCTAATTTTCTTTAAGAGATCTCGAGTCTTTCCCATGCTATTGTTTTCCTCTATTTCTTTGCACTGATCACTGAGGAAGCCTTTCTTATCTCTCCTTGCTATTCTTCAGAACTCTGTATTCAAATGGATGTATCTTTCCTTCTCTCCTTTGCTTTTCACTTCTCTTCTTTTCATAGCTATTTTTAACTCTTCCTCAGACAACCATTTTGACTTTTTGCATTTCTTGCTCTTGGGAATGGTCTTGATCACTGCCTCATGTACAATACACAAACCTCCATCCATAGTTGTTCAGGCACTCTATCAGATCTGATCCCTTGAATCTATTTGTCACTTCCACTGTATAAATGTAAGGGATTTGATTTAGGCCATACCTGAATAGTCTAGTGGTTTTCCCTACTTTCTTCAATGTCAGTCTGAATTTGGCAATAAGGAGTTCATGATCTGAGCCACAGTCCACTGCCGGTCTTGTTTTTGCTGCCTGTACAGAGCTTTTCCATCTTTGGCTGGAAAAAATATAATCAATCTGATTTTGGTATAGACCATCTGGTGATGTCCATGTGTAGAGTCTTCTCTTGTGTTGTTGGAAGAGGGTGTTTGCTATGACCAGTGTGTTCTCTTGGCAAAACTCTACTAACCTTTGCCCTGCTTCATTCTGTACTCCAAGGCAAAATTTGCCTGTCACTCCAGGTATTTCTTGACTTCTTAGTTTTGCATTCCAGTCCCCTATAATGAAGAGGACAACCTTTTTGGGTGTAGTTCTAGAAGGTCTTGTAGGTCTTCAGAGAACCATTCAACTTCAACTTCTTTAGCATTACTGGTGAGGGCATAGACCTGGATTACCATGATATTAAATGGTTTGCCTTGGAAATGAACAGAGATCATTCTGTCATTTTTGAGATTGCATCCAAGTACTGCATTTCAGACTCTTATCTCAATTAACACCCACAATGAAGCTGTGAGCTAGGTAATTATATCTTCACTTTAAAATTGAGGGAAGGGATTTCCCTGGTGGATCAGTGATTAAGAATCCACCTTCCAATGCAGGGGACGTGGGTTCCATTCCTGGTTGTGGAACTAAGATCCAACATGCCATGGGGCAAGCCTGTGTGCCACAATGAGAGAGAAGCCCTCATGATGCAACTAAGACCTGACTCAGCCAAACAAACAGATACTTTTCTAAAACAATGAGGACAGAAGATATGTTCACTCAAAGAAGTTAAGTAACTTGCTGAAGATTACAGAGGATTCAAGGGCAGACCAAACGCAAAGCTGGATGCCCACACTGCAACGCTCCACACTATCCAAACTACCTACTATTATGAATGAAGAGTTTTGCAAAGACTTCATTGGATCTAAGACAGATTCACTGCTCCCAAATTATTTCAGACTTCTCTTGAATGTGCAGTGGAAGATTAGGAGAGATGGGAATACAGAAAGTACAAATCTATTTATCTGAATATTTGTTAATCCCATCTGGGTGAATTCCTCTGCTTGTACAGGTCTGTATTTTCAATGTATTTCAAAATATAGCTAGATTTTAAATCAGCTTTTAAATTATTTTAAAAGTTTTAAAATTATTAAAAATGATCACTTTTCAAAAGGGTTCTATCTGTTCTAACATCTATTCTCTGAAAGATTAAGGTATCTTGCCGTTCCTAACCACATCCTCCCAAAAAAGAGACCCTATGGTTCGAAAAGATTAAAGAATTCTGGCCTTAAGTAATTGATGTTAACCTTAATCAATGCATAAGTGAATCAGGATGTCTTTTGTAGAGGACATTTCAGAGCCTTTAATTTATTACTATACATTGTTAATTATCTAAAGGAGGGGATAATAGTCAGTGTTTCCCAGATTTATTCAAGTATTAACTTTTTTAAGGAATATAAGATCTTAACAAACTTCTGTAGAGTACACTTTGGGAGTTTTGTCTTCTTACAACTGAAAAAGGGCTTAGAGAATATTTATTTTAACTTTTACAAGTGTCAGTGAGTAAAATGAAATCCAGACAGGTTAAGTAACTTGCTCAGAGTCACATAGTTAGTGGCCTGGCTCATGACCAGAACCAAGACTTCCTGACTCCCACTGGACTAGTGTATTCATTTCACACACTGTATTTCTGTATAATAATATGAATGGTGAAAACAGTTTTGTCACCTGATATATAATTGGCACAGCCAAACTCATTTAGCACTATTATAGATAATATGTAGTAATTCTCTTTTCAAATCTAAGATATTCATTTACTAGAGTATGCTTTACCATAAACTCACCTTATTTTTTCATCATGTTAATTATCTCAATTTATCAGGACACTAAACTTTATAAAACCATTTAACGTTTTGTCTTTTACAAATGTTAGAATCTTTATAAAATAAGAATCTATGTTTTAATGAAGAAGGGGAAAGAAAGCATATCAATTGAGTATCTGCAGTGTGCCTAGCACTTTCCTAACAATATCTTTAGTTCTCAAAATAATTTTAAAATTTAAAAAATTATTAGTTCTGTTTTCAATGGGAGATAAAAATAAGCCTCAGAATTTCAATCAAGATGTCTTATCATTTGACCAATTAACAGAGGAATCAAGACTTCAGTGCAAATTTGTGTGGGCAATAATTAAATCATTTAATTCTCCATTTTTGCTTTTATTTAATGGGGATAATATCCAATTATATCAAATATGACAATATTAAGACAATTTATATAAAGTCCTCATATACCTACAAAGAACTATTACTATTCTTTGCAAAGAACAGAGGTATCATAACCGTTTTTTTCTTAATTTTCAGGTCTTCTGCTGCTGAGTCACGTCAGTCGTGTCCGACTCTGTGAGACCCCATAGTAATCTACATTTAAAGACAAATATTCCCATCAGAGAGAGACATAAGAAACTTCATGAATTATCCCTTTTGATGTGTTTGTTCTAAAAGTTTCATGTTACTTTTAAAGTTGCACTGTAGGCCTTGATCATATTTGTTGATCAAACGTGTAAAACTGAATGAACAAGTTTAACGAGAAATGCAAGATTTATGGAATTCAAAATTGCTTAGGGAAATGAAAACACAATTTCATTTATTAATGGTCGTTAATGACGTATAATCAAGGCAGCAACTGCTAGGCAAATAAATAAACAATTAGCTGGTTTATTTTAAGTGTAAGCAGAGGATAGTCCAGCAATTTGTTCATTATTCTTATCTGCTGGGCCTTTTAACTTTCAATTCCATAATGGAAAAGGTGGATATTAACTGAATGCTTTTATATTAAATTATGTTTTAAATAGCCTAGGTGAGTTTGTGCATACTTTCTAATTTAAATTCTGTTTATATCTACATTTTTTATTCTGTGTTCCTTCAAGCAGACATTAACAGATTTAAATACAGTAACTCCCCACTTATCCAGAAGGTCCAGCTTGTCAGAAGTCTCTGATAAAAGCCTCAGAGAAGCTGGAAATATCTACCCGAAAGCCATGTATTAAGACTCTTAGGAATTCATGAGGAACTCTATTGACTTTTTAAATATGCAATTCTTTTAAACCTTAGTTATCTGGCTTCTCAGGCTCTGATAGATTAGTAGAAGCAAACTAGAAAAGGTCAGAAGCTGTCTGAGGCAGGTAAAATATGAACAGAGGTGATGGCTGACAGCTTTTTACCATGCTGTCCAAAAATCCTGGTCCATAATGACTGTCCTGGATCGTGAAGAAAGGGCTAAATGACATTAATGATTCTTGGAATTTCTGGCTAAGTCATGTATTTTAGAATGACTATCCTCAAATGTGGTTAAGTTCAGGTAGCTGTAAAATTGAGTGGTGTGTGTGTGTGTAATTGGCAATGTCTTCACATATGAAGTAGCATTTAAGAAGAGTCTTAGTAAAGGAGAAGAAAATCACTAGAAAAATTTAAAAATGAGGCAATATTTTGAAAAGAGGAAAAAGAAGGAATAGCATAATTAATGTTTTAATGAATTAAAACAGGGGTGAATTTTAAGTTTTCGAATATGACTGGAGTACTAAACTGTGGAAAATTCTGAAAGAGATGGGGAATACCAGACCACCTGACCTGCCTCTTGAGAAACCTATATGCAGGTCAGGAAGCAACAGTTAGAACTGGACATGGAACAATAGACTGATTTCAGATAGGAAAAGGAGTACATCAAGGCTGTATATTCTCACCCTGCTTACTTCTTACACCCTGCTTAACTTCTATGCAGAGTACATCATGAGAAATGCTGGGCTGGAAGAAGCACAAGCTGGAATCAAGATTGCTGGGAGAAATATCAATAAACTTAGATATGCAGATGATACCACCCTTATGGCAGAAAGTGAAGAGGAACTAGAAAGCCTTTTGATGAAAGTGAAAGAGGAGAGTGAAAAAGTTGGCTTAAAGCTCAACATTCAGAAAACTAAGATCAGGGCATCTGGTCCCATTACTTCACTGGGGAAACAGTGGAAACAGTGTCAGACTTTATTTTTTTGGGCTCCAAAATCACTGCAGATGGTGACTGCAGCCATGAAATGAAAAGATGCTTACTCCTTGAAAGGAAAGTTATGACCAACCTAGATAGCATATTCAAAAGCAGAGGCATTACTTTGCCAACTAGGTTCATCTAGTCAAGGCTAGGGTTTTTCCAGTAGTCATGTATGGATGTGAAAGTTGGACTGTGAAGAAAGCTGAGTGCCAAAGAATTGATGCTTTTGAACTGTGGTGTTGGAGAAGACTCTTGAGAGTCCCTTGGACTACAAGGAGATCCAAGGCATTCTAAAGGAGATCAGTCCTCGGTGTTCATTGGAAGGACTGATGCTGAAGCTGAAACTCCAATACTTTGGCCACCTCATGTGAAGAGTTGACTGATTGGAAAAGACTCTGATGCTGGGAGGGATTGGGGGCAGGAGGAGAAGGGGACGACAGAGGATGAGATGGTTGGATGGCATCACCAACTCGATGGACATGAGTTTGGGTGAACTCCGGGAGTTGGTGATGGACGGGGAGGCCTAGCATGCTGCAATTCATGAGGTTGTAAAGAGTCGGACATGACTGAGCGACTAAGTGGGAGGGTGACCAGAAGCTTGGATCCATCTCTTTCATTTAAGTATTTACTTACTGTTAAGGTAGTTTATTGCCCTACACAATAAATGACTTTATCTTGTGCGGGGTGGTTCACTCAGTTATTTATACATTGGTACGACTAAAGGGTCTGTGATATGATTTGGTTAGGAAGATAAAGGAATAGAGAGCATGGTACGTCTAGGTATTCTTGAAGGTAAAAAGAAAAAGTCACCAAATCTATGCCAAAAATCTACTAGGAGATGTGGTACATATGCCAGTAAAAAAAAAGTCACCAATCTATGTCAAAAATCTACTGGTGGGTGTGGTACGTGTATACAAAAGAAGATGTGGTATCTGTATGTAATGGAAAACTACTCAGCCATAGAAAAGAGTGAACTTTTGCCACTTGTGACAACATGGATGAACGCAGAGGGTATTATGCTTAGTGAAATAAGTTAGACGGAGAAAGAAAAATATCGTATCATATCACTATATGTACTATGAAGCACCTGAAACATATAATAATTTTAAAGATATACAGAAAGTGAACTATGGCTTTGCTTTGAAACCCATAATAGATTATTATAAATAAATTATTATATATTGACCACAAACTATATATGTGTATACATATGCATATATATATGCATATGTGTGTTCATAGGCATACATATATATATATATATATATATATATATATATATATATATATAGAGAGAGAGAGAGAGAGAGAGAGAGAGAGAGAATAATAATGATGATGACATGTACTGTTGAGTACATGGATTTGATTCCTGGGTCAGGAAGACGCCTTGGAGGAGGAAATAGCAACCTACTCAAGTATTCTTGCCTGGAAAATTCCATGGACAGAGGAGCCTGGTGGGCTACAGTTTATGGGGTCACGAAGAGTTGGACACGACTGAGCAACTGAGCATATATACATAATGTTGAGTGTCTATTATCTAGCAGGCAACATACTTTACACACCCTGTTAGTTAAGAATGACAATTCTCATACTAAAAATGAGGAAACTGTGGCCAAAGGATTTTAAATAATTTTCTAACCATGATAGAATTCTAAGTGGTGGAGCTAAATAAACTAGTTTGTGCTTTCCTCTGTTTTGGAATAGTGCCTCTCTAATAGTTCAAAAAGGATTAAATTTAGTAGAAGAAGATGGTATGAGACTAGAAAATGAATCCTTAATGATGTTACTGGAAAACAACAGATTCCTCATCACTATATATAATCAGCTGTATGTGTATACATCTATCTTTGGAAATAGAAGCATCAGAATGCTTTGTGTTGTTCATACAACTATATAATTAGTCATAAGAAAGCAGTAAGTTTAAGAGTCTCTACTGTACACAAACTTCTGCTGTTGTTCTAATTTTTATAATTACTTGCCATTGCCAGCTTCCTACATTACCCAAACCAAATGAGACATGGGTGCAGTTTACAGCCTACTCAAGATCATTAGCAATGAGGAAAAAAAAAAATACTGCAAAATCAGCTCAAGATTTCCAAATGATGCACTTGAGGGACTTGGTTTTGGTGTGCAGTTTTTCACTACTTCAGCATATGACTTTGTATGTCATTTTTACATGATCAGGTATATTTTTCCCTTCTTATGTTACAATGATTGTTCTTAGTATTGTTCATTCTGCTGTTGTTTTTCAGTCGTGTCCAACTCTTTATGACCCCATGGACTGCAGCATGCCATGCTTCCCTGTCCTTCACATCTCCCAGAGTTTGCTCAAATTCATGTCCGTTGAGTTGGTGATGCTACCTAACCATCTCACCCTCTGCCACCCTCTTCTCCTTGTACCTTCAATCTTTCCCAGCATCAGGGTCTTTTCCAATGAGTTGACTCTTTCCATCAGGTAGCCAAAGTATTAGAGCTTCAGCGTCAGCATCAGTCTTTCCAATGAATATTCAGGGTTGATTTCCTTTAAGATTGACTGGTTTGATCTCTTTGCAGTCCAAGGGATTCTCAAGAGTCTTCTCCAGCACCACAATTTGAATGCATCAATTCTCTGGTGCTCAGCCTTCCTTATGATACAACTCTCACATCTGTACGTGACTAGCTTGGACTATATGGATATTTGTCAGCAAAGTGATGTCTTGGTTTTTAAATATGCTGTCTAGGTTCATCTTGGTTTTTCTTTCAAGGAGCAAGTGCCTTTTAATTTCATGGTGGCAGTCACTGTCCATGGTGATTTTGGAGGCCAAGAACAAAAATGTCACCCTTTCCACATTTTCCTCTTCTATTTGCCATGAAGTGATGGCACCAGATACCATGATTTTAGTTTTTTGGATATTGAGTTTTAAGCCAACTTTTTCACTCTCCTATTTCACCCTCATCAAGAGGCTCTTTAGTTCCTCTTAACTTTCTGTCATTAGAGTAGTTTCTGTTGCTGTTGTTCAGTGGCTAGTCATGTCCAACTCTTTGTGACCCCATAACCTGCAGCACTCCAGGCTTCCCTGTCCTTCACTATCTCCCAGAGATTGCTCAAACTCATGTCCATTGAGTCAGTGATGCCAAACAACCATCTCATCCTCTGTCTTCCCCTTCTTCTCCTGCCCTCAGTCTTTCCCAGCATCAAGGTCTTTTTCAATAAGTCAGCTCTTTGTATCAGGTGGCCAAATTATTAGAGCTTCAGCTTCACCATCAGTCTTTCCAATGAATATTCAGGGTTGGTTTCCTTAAAGATTAACTGGTTTGTTCTCCTTGCAGTCCAAGGGACTCTCAAGAGTCTTCTCCACAGTTCGAAAGTATCAATTCTTCAGCACTCAGCCTTCTTTACAGTCCAACTCTCACATCCAGACATGACTACTACAAAAATCATTTGCATGTCTGAGGTTGTTGATATTTCTCTCAGCAATCTTGATTCCATCTTGTGATTCATCCAGTCCATAATTTCGCATGATACACTCTGCACACAAGCTAAATAAGTAGGGTGACAATATACAGCCTTGATGTACTCCTTTCCCAATTTGGAACCAGTCAGTTGTTCCATGTAAGGTTCTAACTGTTGCTTCTAGACCTGCATACAGGTTTCTGAGGAGACAGGTAAGTTGTTCTGGTATTTCCACATCTTTAAGAATTTTCCACAGTTTGCTGTAATCCACACAGTCAAAAGGCTTGTAGTTGATGAGGCAGAAGTAGATGTTTGTTTCTAGCAAAGGACAGGGAGGCCTGGTGTGCTGCAGTCCATGGCATCACAGAGAATCAGACACGACTGAGCAACTGAACAACAACAAGATGTTTTTCTGGAATTGCCTTGCTTTTTGTATGATCCAACGAATGTTGGCAACTGTAGTTTTATACTGGTCTGAAAAGAACTGTAGACTAGGATCAAAAGACTCAGGTTTGAGCCTTGTTACTTCTTAATTTTGTAACATTGATCAATTAAAATCCTTTGAGTTTTAGTTTTCTCCTTTCTGAGGTTTTGCTACCTGGCTGGCCTAATAGGTCCTAACATTAAGGATCAAAATGAAATAATGAACTGAAAGTGTATTAAATTCCTCAAAATTCTATAAGACATAAAATAACCCACATGAATGTCTTATACATTGAGGACATATTAAATTAAAGCAATGAATAGTAGGTGAGGGGCCAATATTGAATAAGGTTTAGAAGTGCAGTCCCTGAGTCCGACTGCCTAGGTTCAAACACTGACTTCATAACCTACTAGCTAAATGAACTTGGATAATTACTTAACCTCTCTGTACCTTTTTTTCCCCATACATAAAACAGAGAAAGTAGTATCTGTCTCTTAGGCTGTTTTAAGGATTAAATAAGACATTCCATGTGTTGTGTGTGGTACCTTATTCAGTACATTTAGGTATGCTATATTAAATAGAAACGTTTTTAATGGTCATTCTTTTCCAGAGGTTCAAATGAAACCAACAGAAGGAAGGAAGAGATTGAGGAGGACTCCATTAAATCTCCTGCCTTTTGAAAAACATGTGAGCATGTGGATGAGAGATGGTTAATTATTATGGACAGAGATAGTTTGAATCAACATCTTCAGTTCCTTCTCTATTACTTCTAAAGGGATAAAGAAACAACACTATCAGGGAGATTATCCAAGACTATAGCAAGCCACCCCTCTTAATTTCCCTCCTTCTTCCCAACACTCTTTCTTTCTAAAATCCCAGAAGAATACTGGAAGTCAAGGACATTAGGAGCAATAGGATGGCTAAAAAAAAGAGAGAGAGAGAGAGCCGGATATGCCATTCGTTTTTCCAGTTTTATTTATGACCTATAGCATAATTGGTTAATTAAACACCTGTAGACGATGTTCTTTGCTTTGCTGAGAACACCTCCTCCTACCCCTGCTTCACGAACCTCAGAATGTCTTCCAGAACCCAAGAGGTCTTCCTAGCCATGTAGGCTGGCCCAACATCCTCTCCTCCACTGTGCTCAGGCATCTCTCTGCCCTTCTATGGCTGCATTTTATCAAACACTGAAACTGATTGCCTGTTGGTGAAATTTTTTCAGAGTATAAGTTCTCAAAGACAGGGACCAAACTCATCTTTATATCCCTGAGAGAATATTCGGCCTATATTAAAACTCAATAACTGTTTATTGAAGTAGACGACATTGGTCTTCTTGATTGTGTTAATGTATCTTAAATTTTAAATCACTTTTGAAAGAAGTTCAAAATCTAGTCTATAATTTTTTTTACCAAATTATTACTCTTAAGACTTTATAGATGATTTCTAATGACACAAAACAAATATCTGTTAACCTTCAGAGTAAAAAAAGAAAAATTCATTCTACACAATACTCTACAGAAGCTCCTAACTTGTTACCATTTTTAATTTTTTGTAAACAAGTTAACGGTGTCGACTTAGATTTATAATACAACTTAAAAGGACCCACCCTGTCAGTTAACTTTGTATGTAGCCTTCAGATATCATGCCCACATCTGTTCTAACTGCCTGCTATTACAATTGCCCTGAAGCTAAGTTCCTTAGGCATAAAGATGGAGTTATTTATTAACTAATTATATCCATTGCTCAGAATAGACTCTTCTTACTACAAAGGGAAAAGATGAATACTCCCTTGGCACAATTATAGTGAACTGTAAAACAGTTGTTTCTATTTTTCTCTGTTTACCTAGCTCTTTGATTCAATCAAGAAAACTTTCTGCCAGGGTAAGTAAAAGTTACCTCCAGAATTCTTTGCCAGGGATTTGTCCGCTTCCCTAAGACTAGAGACTGCTTGGCCACCTTCACAGGATGACTGGCAATTTTATCATGCGTAACTACACTGGCTTATGACACATATACCACAAGTATTTCTTATTTATATTCCACACAAATCATAAGTAACAACTATAAGGCTATATTACAAAATGAACAGTTTATAAGGCACTTATTTTGTAAAACAAACACAAATTCTAGTACTACATTTCACAGGAATTTATTTTTCTTCCCTTCTCTTGTCACTGTCTTATACAAATATTTTAATACTGATTAGAACTTTGCCTGACAAAATATATGCACATCTTCCTCTCCAAACCCTCATATGGCACAAAATTAAGAATGGAAGTAACTATGTTTCTTCCTTGAAATCTGCACAGTTCATGTGAAACAACAGCATATGCCCAGTAGTTTATATATGCTATATTTTTGAATATGCAATGTTTATGTGATTGTATATTCCTCAGTATAGAAAGAAAAACATTAAAAATTAAAATTTATCATAAAAATATAAATTCAACTGAAATGAGCACTTTCAGGAAAAGTTTGAATTTAGCAAAAAGCCAGTACTCAAGCAAAAAAGGGAGAAAATTGGGTGACAATATAAGTCTAGGAGTATCTTCATCTTCAGTTGAGTAAGGATAATGGCTGAACTGGGTGCATCGACCTCCCCTCAGTCAAAGAATTACGGGTGCCTCTGGATCTACTTAAATGCTTGTGCATTCATACTCTTGCGCACATTTAAGTAGTCACTGATGGTTATACAAAACAGGACACATATTCTCTTGCTAAATAATGCAATACTGATTTCATTAAATTTGTCATTATTGAAAATTGTGCTGTAGGAAATCCACCAGCCAATCATCTTCAGAACCATTCAATTTGTTCATGTCCATCTACAATGAAAGACTTGCTCCACAGCTGTGTTTGAGACTGTGTAATGACTTTAAATCTAGGACACAGACTCTTTTTGCATGTCCAATCAATTTGTTAGGAATTTGATCCTGTGCTAATAGGGCTGCGTGTATTTAAATTCTTTAAAAATTGTATCTGAACTGAATGCTGAATATAGCCTTCAAATTCGATGAACTCAATTTTGCCTTTCCTTTCCAGAAGAATTTTTTTTTTTCTTTAAGAAGACTACTGTTTCCAGAGGCATAAACCAAAGAGTAGAAAATGTCCATGTACCAGTGCTATAAATTTCTAAATGAGTGTGTGTTGATTGCGCAGTAACGAGATTCAAATGCATGAAGTACATTGCCCCAAGCTCCAAGAAAGTCCACACAATCTTAGAACAATGCTCTCTTACTAATTTTAGATTTATGGCTAAATGCAGTGAGCTCTAAGAGCAATCCCATTTTCAGTGTTAGAAGTGCTTGAGATAAGACCATCAGACAGAGCATAAACAGAAGACAAATGTGAGGCTATACCAGGAAATCAGAAGTGTATGGTAACAAAAGGGAAAGCAAGATCATGCAATTCTCTACTGTACAAGTTCTATTAAAGAAACCTTTTTTTTCTTAATTTTTATCCATTAGGAAACTCATGGGAAACTCTAAAGTCTAAACTGATTTGTGTCAGCTGTCATCCAAAGTTATGACTTTCTTGGTTTTGTAATCTTATGTTATAATTACACAGTCTTTTTTTAGATGCCATGGTATTAATCAATATATGACTGCAATCATTCAAACTCTGCATACAAGCACGTCATTCTACCTTGTTTTCATAATGCCATGACACAGTACGAAAACTCTGCAAACCAGTGTCTGGCATGGAGCTGTTCAAGTCATAACAGTGAATGAGGCATAAAAATGTCACAACATGATTATCATACCTCATGCAATGAGGATTATAAACGTCACATCCTGATTATCCAAGCTAGTGAAGAAGCAAAAATGCTGTACACAACTACACTGATAACATAAAATCTCCTGTGACCCAATTCAGTCAAATCCAGTTCCACCTGACCTTCAGAGGAAGGACTCCAGTGATAAAGGAATGACCTTTCTTACTTGTTTTGTGAAAGAGGCATGAAATGTGGTTATCAGATAAATGACTAAAGGTTGAACCTCCAGACATCAAGCAAAAGACGCCAGTAAGGAGTCCTAAGCTGTCAAGTTCTTGAAGGCAGGAGCTGCATTTCATTCTTACCTTTCTACTCAACATATCATCACATACATGGTTGTACAAGTCCTTGGAAATATTTTTTTGAATTGAATTAACTGATTGGATTATGTGACTGATCACCCTACTCAGAGCAGTAGTTCCTCAAATCAATCACAAAACTAAAGCCACTTACTGGGATGTTCTGGTTTTCAATCATAATTTGAAATTATGATTCACAATGTAAACCATAAGGTGAAAAGGCATACAATTTGAGCCTCTCAATCCTCTGAAAACATGAGACAGAGTATAAACAAATGCCTAATTAAATAAAATCAGTAAGCCATATGTGCTTCACATATTAGTAATTGGTTTTTAAAATTAGAATTTTAGGTTATCAAAAGGTTTTCCTCTATGCATAAACATACAGAAACACAGACAGTAGATGATGCTCATAGACTAAGAAAATGAGAGACTAATTTGAAATATATTTGAACAGTGAATCAGGGCTGGAAAGTGGAAAACATGTACAGAGAGACAGAAACAGAGGGCTCTCGATGAATTGAATTTTCTGACCCTTCTCTCTTCTGCATCCACTGATTTTCTTCCCCCACCCCCCTCCCCCGCCATGATTCTCCCTTCCTTCCTTTAATTTACATAATCTTTTCTCTGGGCAAAGCTCTAAGGACAATCATGAGAAAGAAAAGCCTCTACAACTTTTTCATTGGTTCCTCAGCTCGTTTCTATAACATTTAGCAGGTACTCCTTATGACAGAGTGGTCAAATAGACCATGAGCAAGTGGAGAGGGACATGGGTTTACACTGCTGCTTATTCTCACCCCACAGAAGGAGTCACTTTTGTACCTGTGGTTCATGTCACCTACTTCATCACAAATTAATAAAATAATTTGCTATATATTATCCACTATGAATTACCATTTAAAAAATAAAAATTAAAACACTCTGTAATTGAGCTTTTGTCACTTCCCTACAGGGACTAACTTAACAACCAGGGATTATTATTTCTATTATTTTTTCCTATCTGTCTACCTACCTAGTGATTTATCTTTCTACCTACCCAACTATCTGTATTTTCTACCTATAACCTAAAATATATTCCTATAGGAATGAATAGGACACTCTTTTCTTAGAAAGGAAATAGATACATGAAAGAACTGAAATACAAATATTTAAAAATTCATCATATTTAAATGATAGTTTAGGCTTTAAATTTTCTGCATGTATATCCTGTATTTTTTAAAAAATTAAATCAATAATTTAAAAATTCTTCCATTATGAAGCTATTCAATATCTCCTGTCTCGCCTCCTAACACGTCAAGATCCTGAGAGCCAGTCTCATTTCTTATTACTTTGAATTAGCTTTATCTATATCTTATTATCAACACTTGCTAAATACACTTAGAATATTAGAAATTTACCAAGCACTGTATTGGCAACTCTGTAGGAAGCTTTAAGATTTATATTGTTTCCTAAGAAGCTAGCTGTAAATACTTAGTAAATGAGTGATTTACTTTAGAAAAAGAATGGTTATTTAAAAAGAAAATTCTGGAGGGAATTCTCAAATACTAACAACTCACAATGAATTTTGCTATTGAAAATAGAAAGAATGCCTTAGTTTGGGGGTATAAATTAGGTCTTTGACCCAACTGGGTATGAAACTGAGCCTGACCCTTCAGGCCTCTCTGTATGACCCCCACCCTGGTATTCCTCAGCTCTTGAAGTAAAAGGCTTTGCTTTGGTCCCTTAGGCCTCCTCTCAGTCTCAGAAAGACTGGCTCAAGGGTTAATGACTGGAAAAATGTGAACATGTGGTAACAAAAAATAACAGTTGGACCAGGAAAACTGATAACAATTCAAACAATTCCAACTGATAACAATTTAATAAATCAACCATATAGCAGAGTCACAGAATCTTTAGTTTCTCCCTGAAGGGTATATATGAGGATGCCTGACATGCATTCCTAATTTTTTTTTTTTAACTAGAAACCAGACTCCACCAGATGGAAACTGCTGACCACAAGCATGTAGACCCCAGACCTGTCAGAAGCAGAAGATTAATAACCGAGATTCCTGAAATATCACCTTGTTACTTCAGTTCAGCCGCTCAGTCATGTCCAACTCTTTGCGACCCGATGGACAGCAGCACGCCAAGCTTCCCTGTCCATCCCCAACCCCCAGAGCTTGCTCAAACTCATGTCCATTGAGTAGGTGATGTTACCTCACTATCAGCCAATCAGAGGATTATGCATGGGCTGAGCATGCACCCTGTGGCCCTTTTCCTCACATTGTCTGTTAAAACCCTTCCCTTCCCTGAAAGCCATTAAGTTCAGTTCTTTCAAGCGGGGGGGGGGGGGGGGGGGGGGGGGGGCGGGGGGGGGCGGGGGGGGGGCGGGGGGGGGCGGGGGGGGGGCGGGGGGGGGGCGGGGCGGGACCAGTTCTCCTGGCCTGGTGCCCAACCCTGTACTTTCTTTCATCACAGTAGGTGTCAATAGGTGGGCTTTGCTGCACATTAGGGGAGTAGACCCAAGTTCAGTTCAGAAACAGATACGTTAGCAAATTATAGTCAGCCCTTCATTGCCAAGGATTCTGTGCCCTCGGATTCAACCAACCACAGAGCAAAACTATTTTAAAAAATCCAGAAAGTTCTAAAAAGCAAATTTAAATTTGCCACCCATTAGCAACTATTTACATAGTATTTACATTGTATTTACAACTATTTACATATCATTTACATTCCATTAGGTATTATAAGTAATCTGCTGCTGCTGCTGCTGCTAAGTCACGTCGTGTCCGACTCGGTGTGACCCCATAGACACCAGCCCACCAGGTTCCCCCATCCCTGGGATTCTCCAGACAAGAACACTGGAGTGGGTTGCCATTTCCTTCTCCAATGCATGAAAGTGAAAAGGGAAAGTGAAGTCGCTCAGTCGTGTCCGACTCTTAACAACCCCATGGACTGCAGCCCACCAGGCTTCTCCATCCATGGGATTTTCCAGCCAAGAGTACTGGAGTGGGTTGCCACTGCCTTCTCCATATAAGTAATCTAGAGATGGTTGAATGTATAAAGAAGGGTGTGCCTAGGTTTTATGCAAATACTACCCATTGTATATAAAGGACTTGAGCACCCTCAGATCTGGGTAACTGTGGTACAGCTGGGGGAGGGAGAGTGTCTTGAAACCAATCATCTGTTCATACCAAGAGATGACTGTATGTTTCTAAAATCTGCTGTAATGATATAGCCTTATCAAGCTTTCATTTAATATTTAGGTGTTTCTGTTCCCCTTGCTTCTGTCCTCATGTGAAGTGTTTTCTGATCTTACACTATCAATTGGAGTTATATGTATGCTGAGGGTTTGAAAATCCAGTATTTTGACAGTTATCAGT
This sequence comes from Ovis canadensis, assembly GCF_042477335.2. Taxonomy (NCBI): domain Eukaryota; kingdom Metazoa; phylum Chordata; class Mammalia; order Artiodactyla; family Bovidae; genus Ovis; species Ovis canadensis. Next base: position 185,069,389 of record NC_091245.1, read on the forward strand.
TCTGAAGGAGCTAGTATGGTAACCTAGATTGTATCATTATTAAAACCTGTAGTACATTTCACCTATCTTATCAATTAGACTGGAAATCTCACAGGCTATCAGCATATTTTAAATAGATAATGCTCTATTAACATAAAAAATAAGGCACTCCATATTCAAGAGGAAGAGACTTAAGACATTTACAAATGTATATTTACATAAGTAATATATAATTCACAAACTATTTAGAGTAAATTGTATATGCCTGTTATTGTCAGATTTGTTTAGAATGACATTTCAATTTGAAGCAGTTCATATATAATGAGCTTTCTGCTGAGGGTGGGCTGAAGAAGCTTTGGATTCAGATATGAGTGGCTCTCAAATGCAGCAAGATAGAAACACAATCTGCTGACCTTGAGGTTTAAGACATATCAAGTTGTAGTGAAATAAACAGGTGTAACCACATAAGAGAAAACAATAGCCTTGCTGGCCATGTGAGACGCTTCCTGTGTGTATGGAACAGCTGAAATATTACCATTTCAAGGATCCCTGCCTTCTTTTTTCTTCTAAGAAAAGTCTGCCACCTGCACAATCTCTGTAGAACATTTCAGAAGATATCTTTCACTTACCTAAAAGAAAGACAACAACAAAAAAAGCATTTAAACATCATTTCATGGTGAATTTGTTTTTGCAATCTTAATTTAAAAACCCTTGTGTTATATAATAGACATGGTTCTAAAACTTTGTATATGCATTGAAGTTTTGTAAATCAAATCCTGCTTTCTCCTTGTCTTAATATTATAGCATTAGATTATTTTTGATAATTTGATAGTTCATTGGTCACCCTCCGTGATAAAATTATTTAAATATCTTGCATACAGATTTTTCTGTACTACAAGAAAACAATGTCATAATCAAATGCAGAAGAAGGTAGACATTTTCTGGTCTCTTCATGCATTTAACGATTTAATCAATCTTTCATTCCTTCATTTATTCAACAAATACATATTGACTTTGTGTCCTGGCTATTATGCTAGCCCTGGAGGTGATCAGAACGCTCACCCTGACCTTAAATGTCCTACAGTTCATCTAGTCATTCTGCACCAGTGGCTGTATGTACATCTGTCAAAAAAGACTAGACTCTGAAAATCCCTGTCCCTTGGCCCCTGGACATACACAAAGGTCTAACACAGAAAAGCTGCATATTTCTTTAGTCCTTACTTTTATGCTTAGTTTGCAACATTACTGAAAAGCATGATTTTTGGTCAGGGAAACACGATCCAAAATAGAATAGGGAAAGACAGGGACATAAGAGTAAACAGCATATTAGCAATCCGATAAACCATCGGGAGGGACCTGCACTGCCTGGGTCATAGATGCTCATACCCAGATCCTAGCAATCCCCCACCGTTAGCCCCACTGCAGAAGGCTCGTCTGTCTGGCACCTTAAATGGTGTACTGAGACTTTTTAAAGGTCCCTGGTGTCACTGAATTTTGACTCCCCATTCCTGGGCATGAGAATGCCTCCAGTCACCAGCCAGTTCTTATATCTCTTATGCTACAAACCAGGTGAGCCAAACAAGGCAGTCCAGACCCTAGAGGGGAAAAAAAAAAATCACTTTCTGCTTTAGATGAAAGCTGTGTTGGTCCTCTGGGGATTTATACTCTGGAATTTCTGATCTGCCATTGGATTTTGCTGATTTATATTCTATTTTATAATTCACAATGGGCATTGGAATCTCCTGGCTCTCATCCCAACCAATCTGAAAACAAGGAATGAATTCCTTTGAGTGGACATACGACAAATGAAGCTGTTGTCCACAGGCAGTAGAAGTTACCAGAGCTCCCACAGAGGCTTGTGAGCTGAGCCCCTGCGTGTAGCTGCTGTTCATTGGAGACTGAGCCAAGGTACTCTACCAAGTGAAATCGATTAGACGGGATGTGGTGAGCATGGTGACTGCTAGAGGAACCGCCTTTAGGAAGGCAGCTAGGACAGCAAGGAACAACTTTCTGAATTCATAGGGTCTACTCAAGTGGAAGATGGGTGTCTTCTTCACTTAGGCACTTCAAGGTGTTTATCTGACTCATTTGATTTTGAAGTAAGAGTTTAAAAAACACAAGTTCCTCAGAGGTATCAAACGGTAAGATTCCTTTATAACACCAATAGTTATTCAATGTATCTGAGTATGTCTAAAGAAAGTTTTAAAAGACTACGAAAATATGAAGGGCTTTTCCACACACTACTACACTTGTCCTCATGCTCCCAGGAGTCAATGGATGAGCATCAACAAATCCCCATATAAAATAGGTATGCATAACTTAACCGCTGTACTAGTATTAAAACAGGATTACATTGTATTATAAATTTCCACACTCTGACTTGTGAGGAAGAAAAATGAGATGCTGAATGCTTATGTGGCTGCTTGTGCCTTTGGATATTGACTTGTCTATGTCAAAAATCTGTTGATTAAGTAAAGCAATCAGATGAACTCTGTGATACCCAAACTTAATGTACCATAAACATATATCTTGACAAAACTATTGACCATTTGAGGCTTAGTGAACTTGAGGTTAGTATTATTTTAACTTAGTTTATAAGGGGTCATAATAAAGCTAGGAAAGTAATAATGATGAAGCTTGATAACTAATCTCATGTTCATAAGACTTCAAGTTGTTTTGAAGCCAGAAAGTGCTTTTTAAACTGGCAGGAAAAGGCTGCTGAAGGGGTTTGGGTTGAGTCAGAAGAAGCAGGGGAAGTCCCTGCTGTCCAGTGGTTAAGACTCTGTGCTTTCAGCTTGTCCCACCCTCTCCTTCCCCTGCTGTGTCAGGATCCATCTCAGGAGGGAGGGGATACATGTATGCTTAGAGCTGCTTTACGTTGTTGTACAGCAGAAACTAACACAATACTGTAAAGCAATTATCCTCCAATGGGAAAAAAAGAGAGATTCTGTGCTCTCTGCTGAGGGTCTGGGTTCAATCTCTAGTTAGGGAACTAAGATCCCACAAGCCACACAGTGTGGCCAAAAGATAAATAATAAATAAATGAATAAGAAATGCAATTTTAAAAAAGGGAGGGGGGACTTCCCTGGTGGCCAGTGGTTAAGAATCCACCTGCCAGTACAAGGAACACAGGTTCAGTACGTGGTCTAGGCACGAAGATCCCAGATGCCACAGGGCAATGGAGCACGTGCACTGCAACTGCTGGGACCACGCTCTCGTATGAGGACGCAAGCCATACACCATGTGAGCCGCAGCTACAGAGCCCGAGGCCGCAACCTGAGAAAGCCCGTGTGCTTTTCCGAAGACCCAGTATGGCCAGATGAAACTAATTAATTAGTTGATCAAAAAAATAAAAGAGGAGATCCTAAAAGTTCTCATCACAAGAAAATAATAATAATAATAAAGGAAGCAGCGGCAATCTGATATGCTGGAGGCAGTATCATGGAGTGATTAAATGAGCACGTGCTGGAGTCAGAATTGCTGGGTTTGAAAAGCTCCTTACACTACATATTCCTCAATTTCTTCATCTGTAACATGGTAACAATCCCTACATCTACCTCACAATAGCACCTAGCCTATGTCTGTTCACAGGAGCCCAGTGCTGATGCTGCTGCTGCTGCTGCTAAGTTGCTTCAGTCGTGTCCGACTCTGTGCGACCCCATAGACGGCAGCCCACCAGGCTCCCCCGTCCCTGGGATTCTCCAGGCAAGAACACTGGAGTGGGTTGCCATTTCCTTCTCCAATGTGTGAAAGTGGAAAGTGAAAGGGAAGTCGCTCAGTTGTGTCCGACTCTTAGCGACCCCATGGACTGTAGCCCAGTACATGTTAGCTATTATTCTTATTTTCTCTTGGATAATCTCAGCTACATCTTCTTTGCTTTGTTACAGTAAAGGGGACATGGAGATAGAAATGGAAGAGGAAACTACATGTAAGTTTTCTTTTATGACTGGGCACAGAATTGGCTGAATGACATCTCTTTGGCAATGGCTTAGGGAGCTCACTGAGGGAAGGAGGTATCATGAAGATATGAGAAGGAAAATGATACATTAGAAGTATGTGACCTTTATTGCTTCCTGAACATTTCATAGGCAGGCTTTCATGGTTCCTCAGGGTTGCAGTGATGACATGGAGGCAAGAATGGGTAGAAGCTCAAGCAGAATCTCTTAGCTCACAGGCAGGCACCACATTCTGTGTCTTGGTATTGCTGGGATACTTAAAACTTTCAACACAATATTCTGGCCAGGAAGTAAATGAAACAATTTTTTTTCAGGTTGTTACTGGAATAAAATGGTAAAGTTTTAATAGTGTTTCAGTGCCTAGATTATTGTCAACAAAAAGAGAAAGAAATGTTAGGAGAAAGTGTGACCCCACAGCATGTCAGCCTTTGTTTAGAACCTGGAGCAAAACTATAACTAGAGGTCTACATGCCATATGTATAAATATTTAATCATTATAAGTAAAGATAACAAACTGTTAAAAAGACATATTTTATCCTACTACCCTGATGATATGCCTTCATGATGACCTGTAAGGTCATGTTAAAAATTAAAATTCCAAGACCACTTGGAATTCTGTACCAGAATGTGGTACCACAAAGAGAACTGGCCCCAACCCCGACCTCTGACCCATGGGGTTCCTCCTGTTTCTTTCCATCCTTGTTTCAGTCAACGCTGTAGGGAGACACACATTCATGAGGACACCCACAGACTACACATTTAACCTTTATCTACACCCACACAAACAACTGCAACCCTGGCCAGCCCTCTGGCCTCGACATGCACACACTAGCAGTCAAGGCTGCCCTTGGATGAACAGACCCATGGAAGAGTTCCTGCCAGACCCTCCAAGCAGGTTCAGGGCTACTAGGACAGGGAATTTAGGAGTCCTCTGAATCTGGATCACGGCCTACAAGAGGTGATGCAGGCCCTAGAAGGGCATATGTCTTTGACCTTCAGAGATTCCTCCACTGCTTGAGATGCATGTAGCTGATGGAGGGGAGGATGCTCTAAAGCAGGAGACTCATAGAAGCATCCTCCTTACCCAAGGTTAAAAGTCATACTGCTCCATGGAGTCTTGGGTAATATTCACAGGGGAGAAGAAAATAGATTTTCTAATAACCAAGGTCATTATTGCCTTCCAAGTGTATACTGAACAACAACCCTAAAAGACTCTCCCCCACACACTCTAATTGCATCCCTCCTGCCTCACTCATTGTCGGCCTTGTTTTTGGTTTTTGCCGCCTTCTGAACACTGTGATTTTCTCTCAGTTTTCAAAGGAAATTTACCACTTGGAGAGCACAACAAGGCAGCTGCCAAACAGTTTCAGCTAAACAAGAACAAGACAATATAATCCAAAATGTCTTCTCCAAGGAACCCTGGACATATGAAGAACAAATAGCCAGACTGGACTTTGGCCAGGCATTGAAACTAACCCTGCCCCTCCATCAGATGTGTCATGGGATCCTCAACCATCACCCTTGATGGGTTTCAAATCTCCTCTGATGTATATAAGTACAAGATCCCAAGAACACAGTGTGAGAAACAAATAGTTCAGTGCTGATTCATGAATACCATTCTTGCAATGATATTTTTCATAGAAGAGCTCCCACTGGAAGTTCCACATAAATCAAAATCATAAATAAATAATATTGTGTAAGTACTAAATGGACCTAACATCCTTAAGATAGTTTAATCAAAGCTTCAGGCATTTGAAAATCAGATTTGTTTTGATTTTCTTCAGGCTCCATTTTTTACTTCATGATAATGAAACAAAAGCTTTCCTAAAAACAGACAAAAATGAATCACTGCTACCTCGGGTAAAAGTCATTCACATTTCCTGCAAAAGTCACCTTGTGAACTTAATGTAATCAAAACAACAGGAGGAAAATTCTAAACTCTTGTTAAATAACCATTAATTATTTATCTGAAGAGTCCATTGCTTATGAGTAGATGTAATTTTTGGCCTGGAGAAAGAAACAAATAACCAACAATGATTTTTGTCTGTTGAGGTTGTTGAAGTATAATTGCAATTTTTTATCAAAGAGAGTCTACAGAAGTACTGTGGAAAGGCAGAATTTGGCCTATATTATCTACATGAATGTGCAATACTGCCTATGTGAATACAGTTAGCCTGAATGATAACACAGTTATAGCAACTCTGCTCTCAGCCAGTATTCACATTGGCCGGTTAGATGAAACTGCAGTAATGAATGAAGCTCAAACAGTAAAGAATCCGAATCTGCTTGCAATGCAGAAGATTCAGGTTTGATTCCTGGATTGGGCAGATCCCCTGGAGAAGAGAATAGCAGCCCACCCCTATATCCGTGCCTGGGAAACACCATGGCTACAGTCCACAGGGTCAGAAAGAGTTGGACACTACTGAGTGACTTTCATATTTAAATACTATAAAAGACTAAAAGTATAATAAAGATAGTCTTATAGTTAAATAACTCTTTATAATTAATTTTTTTTACCATGTATCTCATTTTATCCATAAGAAAATGATGTGCAATATATCATGTCTAGAAAACATTCTCATCCATCATCTGTCTTGTACAGTTTTCTGTTCCATCTCTAAAGCATATATGGAGAATCACCTCCATTGGTAAGGGAGGAAACAGACAGAGCCAGGACTTGTTCTTTCCACCAGGCTTCATTTTCTCCAAGAGCAATCTCTGGGATTTACACATAGAAGTAAACATCACGCATGTCCTAAATTGCATTTTATTTTACCTGAAAATTTATTCATATACTTTTCTCTCCAAATTAAAGGATGAGAACATAGGGAAGAATCATTTGCGTAGCCAGTCATGGAAACAAACTAGTCTTAAGAAACTTCCCCTTCCCTTTACTTCACCTCTGTGTTGTCACCATTTTCATCTTCTTGGTAAGTTCCTCTAATTGATTTAATGGAATTAGTCCTTTGTGCTAATTCCCTCATATTATTTATGTGTGAATTTACTGATTTTTACTCATTAGGTCCCCCAAAAGGTCAGATGGCAAACTATCTTTTACTGCTGCATTGTACATATTTTTATCTCTGGTAATTTAGGACTTTGGGACAAACCAAAATTAGCACCAAAAATGTAAACTAAATCAACAATGACAATTAGTAAAACTTTTGTCTTATTTCTGTGTGAGTATCACATCTTCTAGTATCCTTTGCATCAAAATTTACTTACTTGCAATTGTTCTTTCTAAATTTCATCAGCCTCTCTTCCACAAACTCAGACCAAACTAGTTAGCTTGCTTTCTTTGACATTCTTTTCTTTTTCTGTCATCATTTAAAACACTTCTATTCTAATGATGAAGATAAATTAAGAAACTTTCCTGAGCTCATACAGCTAGCAAGACTGGGCCAGGAATTAAGTCAGTTGCTGGATGTGAAAGACCTGCCTCCTGACCACCTACATTTCTGCTTCTAGGAAACATCCTCACTCCTCACCATCTGCCTTCAACATTTTTTTCTTCATTCCATCTATAAACCACAAGTGGGAAAAAGGCAATGAAGCATAAAGCAGTGAAAGGAAGGAAGATTTATGAATATTTTCTTCAATAATAAAGCAATCGGTATGTGTGTAATAGAGTGAGACGATTCGTGTGCTTGTCCCTGGTGTTCTCCACCAGTGATTCTGATTTCGCACATGCCACAGATCAGGCCCCATGATCAAGGTCTTTTCTCACACATTCATGTATCCATTATCTAGGAACCGTCCCAAGTTTCATTTTGCTGAAATGCTATTCTACTCACACCCAGATTTTATAGGTAACTAACCTGACTTTGTTCACTGACACCCCTGAGAGCCGAAGATACTTCGAGAGTTGCCCCTTTAGCAGCTACACCATCTCCATAACTACTGGGCTTTATCCTTCACATCGCCTGCTCCCACTCACTGCCCCCTCCCTTTTGCAGCATGGATGGAGGAGCAAATTACATTATATTCCTCTGCTCCATAAACTATGTCAATTTCTGTGGAAACAATATTAAATATGGTAATATCCCCTCTCTTTTTCTTAATCCATTACATTCTCTAACCTCAATCACACCCGAACTTTGAAAGAAAACCACCACAAAGGCGCCTGGGTAATGTCATTATGCTAATTTGCTGGCGCTAATCTGTAGAAATCACAAAGTAGCTATGAGAGAGGGAAATCTCTGGAAAAAGCATGGCACATCCCCTCGCCCCAAGTCCTCTCTGTGCCTGTAGTCCAGCTGAGCAGTGCTGTGTCTCTGTTGTTTGGAGACTGCGACCCAACACCTGCACCTCTCTCACCTGATTGTCAGGGTTGAACTTGATCTTCTGAACTTGGCCCAGGAAACAGAAAAGAATCCTAGTAGGGGAATCACGTGCCCCTCTGGGAGGGATGGTCTGAGAGCAATTATTGGGAGCAGTATTTCACAAAAGGCGCAAAGTGTCAGCTTTTTCTAATCCTCAGTAGGGAGCTGTAGAGCAGAAAAGTTTAGTACAACGACCGTACCACACAACACTGAGTTACGAGGCTGCTGTTTTGTTTCTCTGACCCTCCCTGTGGTTAAGCTTTCCTGTGTGTACTTTTCTTCACATGCCAGAGATTGTTCAACTGCCCTCAGGGGGCATCAGTGCTCAGTCCAGAACCCCCTAGGGGCTACCAGGAACCACAGAATCACAGAGTGGAAAGAAACATGTTCCAAAATGAGAGAAGACAAAGCTGGCCATGTGGAGCAGCTTCCCATCTCTCGGGTGCTGGTGTTGACCTTGATGCTTATGACAGCAACGGCTGTCGTGGAACTCTAACACCTAAATATCTCCTTTGAACTCTTAAACTTGTTTGTAGTTACTGCACTGTCTACATGGGTCTGGAAGAAAGCATTTTGCATCATTTCAAATCTATGGTAATGTTCATACAGAATCATATTTATTTTAGAAATGACAGTCTCATATATCCTAATTGGAATTAGGTATAAATAAATAACCCTCATCTGTCTCCAATTCAGACATACTGCTCAGCTTGAAATTTGTCTAATAATTAGAGCAAAAATGAAAAGGTAAACCATGCACAGTGATGTTTTATTTTGACATAGCCTCTCAATTTTCCCGCAGTTATAAATGTGTGGAATCCAGCTATATTCTCCCACATATATTTCAGCAAAATCTCTGCATTATGACAGCAGACATGCATTAATTATCTAGACATTGCTTAACCCTATAGCACTGAAAGTACATTATATGACGTGGAAGAATATTAGAGGTTGTGCACATTGTTAATTCATGTGACAGTACTGGGCTCAGTGCAGTGGGAGGCAAATGTGACCGAGGGTTAAGTGCCAAGTCTCCCAACACCTGTATGATTTTATTACAGTACTAGTCACTGAAGGAACTTTATTCTATGCTGAGATTTTTGGTGAAGGTTTTTGTTCATTTGTTTAACATTTTTGAATCTAGAAAATCAGCCAGTTTGCTGCAGATAACCGTATCACTAAAATAGAGTTATGTGAAGGGTAAGAAAGCATGTTAGGAGTAGACACTAGTAATAGAAAGCTAGGTTGACGGGAAGCTTTGCTGAAAAGAATGCTAGCCTAAAACCAGAGAATGTAGTTCTTAGCTATTAAATACAGTGCAGCACAGTGAAGGTGAAACTGACATCTGGGGGAGCCCAAGAGTGATCTGAGCAGAAGGAGGACTGCCAGGCTAAGCCGCACTGTCTGTTCTCTTCCAGGTCACAGCACCACTGGTCCACGCCAGGGCCTCTTCCTCCCTCTCAGGGACAGACTGCAGCCTTCATCCTCCCTATCTGCAGCCAGTGCACCTCTCCCATCCAGTCTCCAGAGACTTCACACTTCCCTCCTTCACCACTTCAATCTAATAACACCAGTCCTCCGTCAGAAAAACACCACGTAGTACCCGACGCCTCCATGATAAACGAGACCCCCCCTTACATGGGTTCAAAGCCTTTCACAATCAGGCCACACCCCTCCTGCCAGCCTTTCTAGATACCAGCCCCCTCTATGCAGTTCTTACAGGAGCCACAAAAGTTCTCCCCACAAGGTTTATTAACTTCCCCACACCCATGCCTCTTGCCACAGAATTCCCTCTTTCTGTAATGTGTGATCTCTTTCTCTGGCCTGGCAAAACCCATCATTCTGCCAGCTTCTGTTCAACTGTTCTGCATCCTCTGAAGTTGTCTGCAACGCTTCTCTCCTGACCTGATTCCTATCACAAGCATCTGTGTGTGGGACTGCAACACCATGCCCATAGCATCTCCTTTTTGTTAAACATCAGGTCTCATACTGACTTGCCATCCCTTTAGTTGTATATGAGCCTGTCTTCCTCCACTAGGTGGCCAGGTCCTCAAGAGCAGAGAAGGCAACTGAATGATTCTGGGTGTTCTGATTCCCAGAAGAGCACCTTGCACCTAGCAGGTGCTGAATTAATATCTGTAGACTCAAAAGACTTCATTAAGCTCCATTCAAAGGAACACAGCATCTCCATTCTACCTATTCAGAGGTGCTCCACAGATAACAGCACAGATCACTTTAACCAATATATTATGCTACATCTGTTTGGCGCATTGTAATTCCCTGAGAGCGACAGCAGAACACAAGGAAGAAAGGAACTCGCAGAAATCTCAGTGTCCCGAAGGCAGAGCTTTGACAGTGTCTGAAGCCGCTTGGGGATGTCTTCCGTTGTCTTTCAACAGAAACAGTTACAGCAGGCTTTGGTAAGGGAGAGAAAGCTAAAACAGCTCTAATTTCCCCCTTTCCTAAAGCTCCTCTTGCTTGGCAGAAGCTCTCCATGTGTGGGAGGGCCTTTGGGACAATTCTCTCCAGGGCTGCCAGGTAGCTGTTTTCCCCGTGTCTGATGAGGCTGCCTGTCAGACTCCCTCCATCCCCTCCGCCGGCCGGGTCACAGGAGGATGAACTGACATTACACGTAAAATAGCAGAGGTTAGATGTGAGACCTGGGTGCTTTCGTAAGTGAGCACAGTCAGCCCAGTTCCCCCGGGGGTAAAACCAATAAGGATACTGACATGGGAAACGGATGTTATCTCTGTAAGATATTCCTACAGCATCTCTAAAAACAATTTCCACAGTAATGTTTGCCTTTTTCTTTTCTACCTTGAGTACCCCCTTCTGACCATCCAGCCTCCGAGCTGAATGCAGTAACAGTGGATCCAGAAGAGTAAACAAGAGAGGAAGAGAGGAGTTTAAACACACACACACACACACACACACACACCTTAAACACACACACACACACACACACACACACACACACACACACACACACACACACACACACACACACACACACACACCAAAAAACGCCTGCTCTCCCGTACAGCGTTTTGAGTTAAGCATTCAGCTGAATTGCTTAGGAAATGAGAATCCGCTTCCAAACAGCTAGGGGGAGCCCGAACACAGTTCAACTCTCTCATAAACCGAACTCATTTAAATTTCCTGTCCCGCAGCTTGACAGTGTCTTTTGAAAGTATCCCCTTTCATTGGTTCGGGCAAAAGTCTGAGCGTCTCTGATTGGAGGATGGAAAAGTAAACGCAGCAGAATCCCCCAGATACATTCTAGGATTGCTTTTTTTAAAAAAATGGTGTTTGTATCAGACTGTCGGATGATACTGTTTCCTGCAGTTGTCCAAAGCCACAGCAGGAGTAACCAGGAAGATCATTTCATAGCTGGATTGGAAAATTCCAGACAAATAGACAGTTGGCAGCTGGCTCGTTTTCTCCACCTAACCCACTTGTTCTATGTTTGGTCTGATGCCTTCTGTAATAGCACTTTTCAATCTTTTTCAGTGTGTGACTGGGCTTCATACTTCATTTATATATTCTTTGCGCTTTCAAATGAAAAATTTAGATAGGTAGGAGTGAGTTTGTAACATACAAATCAATAACAATATTCCTAAAACAAGTAGGCTAGAGTCAGTTCCTAAATTACCAACAGGTAGTTTGCATACTGGTTTTTTGGAAGTGGACCGTCGTCCTTTAGAAATAAGAAATTTTCAGATGGCAATTAAAAATTGTCATTAAATACAATGTACTTGATCCTAAACTGAGATGCAAAATAATATAGTAAAGTTGCTTTATTAATTGTGTGAACTTTCAACAAGCCATTTAACTTGACTGATGATCACTCTTCACTTCAAAGTGAGGACACTCTGGGTTATTTTGAGGCTTAAAGGAGAAAATGGTTATAAAGTGCTTGCCACATTGCTCTGCATAAATAAATAAATGCCTGATATTCTTAGCTATCCAGAACTTGACATAGTGGTTGAAGCAAAAAAAGTACTTAAAAAAATCTGTTTAAGAAAAATGAATAGGTAAATATGTGAAGGGAATTTCACATATCTTCTTGGGAAATATACCGGATCCCATGTTCCTGACTACCTTCTCCCATCCCCTGTTGTTTTGCTAAACTGGGTGGAAGACTCCTCTCCTTAAGTATTCCTTGAGTAGTAATGAGGATTCCTCCAACTCTACTCCACTTACACAGCTTCAAGACCCAGTAAGCATAAGGGCTTTGGGTAGAAAGAAGAGGAGTGAGTCTTTGGGGTCTGGGGTAGGGGAGAGGGGGGGCATCTGTCAGTGGTTCTGGTCCAGAGTAGAAAAAAGAGTATAAATACTACTTTTGAGTCCCTCAAGATATAAAGGAAGGGAAAGGCTCAGATTAGGAATCTAGGGAGAACCCAACAGCATGAAGGATTTTAGCAGGGGAAAAATCATGGGTATAGTAATGAAAAAGGCAGGAACGCCAGGAGTGCAAAGAGAGGACTGACGGGGTGAAGGGAGAAGGCATATGCTGAGATGAGGTCTGTCATAGGATAGTGGGTAGGCAGCAACAGCATGAATTATGTCTATGTTAACAAGCAAAGGGTAAGACAAAGGGGCAGAGGAAGAAACTCTCTGCCGAGGAGCAGTTAAATCTCAACAGCAGGATGGGTAGCAAGGTAGAAACCATACTTGGACAGGTGGTTCAGATGGGGTGATTATATTACTAACTCACCAAAGCTCGCAGCCTCTGGAGGTGGGGAGAAGCCATGACTTCTGTTCAGGTAGGAGAAATCAGAAAGACACCAGATCAAGAACAAAGCTGGGGCACATAGAAAGAAGGCAGGCAGAGACCCAGCTGGAGGATGGTTCCATCAACAAAGTTCAGTGAGACCGGCTTCTCAGCCACCAGAGTGGAGAACCCCTCTGCACCTGTAGCAGCTTGGCCCTTTCCCTTTATTTCCCCTTTGGGGACCTGAACGTCAGGCTTGATGTTTCTGACCTGGCTTTACACCACTGTGGCTGTACTCAGTGAAGTGCCTAAAGACAGGTTTACCGCACTTGGGTAGATCATATTTTCCCTCAATCCTGCGAATAAGGCTTCCCTGAAGTCTTTTACCCACTTGTCTTCTTCTAGAAATGCATACTCATGGAGTAGAGACTAGACTTTAGCAGGAAGCTAGGCCCAAGGTTGATGATCTCCAGTGAAACCTTCTATGACAAGGCATGAGGGCTGGGTCTACTTAGTGCAGAGACAAAGGACCCCATCCCTGAACAGGGATATCTGCCTTGTTAGTCAGAGTTTACATTGCTGAGCACCTTAAATGTCGGTCTGATAATTTCACAGAACATATAGTAAAACATTCCTAGTACTTCCATATTTAAAATTATAGAAGCTGAGTGGACATGCTTTGCTTAACACAAAGAAAAACTTTCCTAGATGTAGTTCCCATGTATTTGTGAGTAAGGAAAGTCTATTTGATTTCAATTCTGTTGTATTTTGTGTCATCACAAAGAAAGACTGCACCGGTGCCTAGAACAGCACCTGCATGAAAGAGGAATGGGTTTTCACACTTTATATATGATGTGTGATGTAATTTGCCATCTTGGGGGGAAAAAAAAACAAAATAGCAATAAACAAATTTCACAAACATTTTTATTGTTATGATTCTAAAGGGCTAGTGAAAATTACTAAGATATGTGATTTCTCTGACGGAGATTACTACCTCTGGAATTACGTGCTTAAATAATGTGCCCCTTAGTATTCTGAAGATTTTTCCAAGACACAGAAATATTCATTCACTGAACACCTCACTGTGTCTGTCTTCCCGTTTATAAAATGAAAACTGCTATTCAAATGCACAAAGTTGCTGAGAGAACTAACTAAATGCCAAGGACAGGAGGGAAAAGTGTTTAAATGGATACGTATGCAATTTTATTCAAATTTAACATGTATAGTTATATATATTTATACAAATTTCACATATGTAGTGCTGGGAAAGATTGAAGGCGGGAGGAGAAGGGGACAACAGAGGATAAGATGGTTGGATGGCATCACTGACTCAGTGGACATGAGCTTGAGTAAACTCCGGGATTTGGTGATGGATAGGGAGGCCAGGCGTGCTGCAGTTTATGGGGTCGCAAAGAGTCAGACATAGCTGATCGACTGAACTGAACTGAATATATTTAGTTGTATATAATTGTATTCTAATTTAATTTATATATCTACCACTGCTTTTTTCTAGCTTATTGGGAGTACAATATATGGAATATATGTATATGGAAGTGGGACTAACTAACATAGGCTTTAATTTGACATCTCATTGCTGTGTGCTTGGTTAAGCTACTAACCTTTTCAGAACCTTGGTTTCTAGGAGGCCCTGATGTGAAAATTCATATGAAAATACTGTGTAAACAACAAAGCATTTTATAAATGTCTGTTTTGCTGGAACCTAAAAGGATCCTGGAGCAAAAAAAAACATATAGTTTAAACACATTAAGCCACAGGGGGATTTCTTTCTAGCTTACAAATGCCTAATTTAGATTCCAAAGGTTAGAATATAAAGGTATTCCAAAGAAAAAGCGTTAGGCTTGAAGTAGCAAATAAGAACATAGATTATATACGTTAGAAACATAAGTATCTTCTCTTTCCACCCAAAGAACAAGCAAAGACTTAAAGAATTTTAAATTCAGAGGGGAAGGGAAAAAAAGGAATGGAAAGAAAGGGCTACCAGTAACACGTTATGAAGTGTATCTTTATAGGAATACATTTCCTATTGCAGGTAGCACGGAAGGTGACTGCTGTGGACAGGAGACGCCTGTGCTTGGCTTTACTTTTCTTCTCTGAATAGAGTTCCTGGGCTCAGACTCTGCCATAGAGCCATGGTAAACAGTGCCCCGCCACTATCTCTCCTCTCTACTCCTTCCCTTTCAGATCGCCCTTCCTTTTGCCTCCTTTGTAGAGGGCAAAAACTTGTGACTGGTGCAGGCACATCAAGAGGTCCTCTGATTTCAGGGGTTATTTATCCATTGGGGGCTTCCCAGGTGGTAAAAGAATCTGCCTGTCAATCCAGGACACATAAGAAATTTGATCCCTGGGTCCAGAAGATCCCCTGGAGAAGGACATGGCAACCCTCTCCAGTATTCTTGCCTGGAGAATCTCTATGGACAAAGGAGCCTGGTGGGCTACAGTGCATGGAGTTGCAAAGAGTTAGATAGGACTGAAGCGACTTAGCATGCACACATACCCGTTTGACTTGTGTGCAGCCTCTCCAACACTCCTAAGAATCCTAAGAGACCCCAAGAAGTTAAAAGCTTTCCTTAAGATGACACAGCCGGTGAGAGAACCAGGGTTGACATTTGAACCTGGTTGGCTTCAGTGACTCTATGTGTGTGTTAATAGCTCCGTTGTGTCCAACTCTTTGAGACCCCATGGATGTAGCTTTCCAGTGTACTGTCTGAGACAGCAAGGACTGTACACTTTCCCAAAGAGCTTAGGAAGAGAGTTCTAGGGGTGTGGAATTTGATGTAAGGAAAGAAGGCATAAAGGGGACAACCAAGGAAGTGTTAGGAGGTTGACAGTCCCTTCCCCACATCACTTGTTTTTCTAGAACACCAGCTCAGGCAATACAAGGAAAACAGTAGACTTGCAAAAGAGCCCATTAGGCTGATAGGCCTACAGAGAAAATGACAAGAGCTACTCTGTGGAAGAAGGAGTGAATATCAAAGGGTTGCCTCTGACTAGAACAAGTCAGATCCGCAGTTAGAACCAGAGTGGGAGGAATGAGCTGCCCCACCCCTGACAACCCACCCCCGACAGCTGCAGTAGGCACATCCTTTACCCTCATGGCGACCCTGACCTCAGGGCTAGATTTTTATTCAATATCAGCTTGCTGTGCTCAGGAAACCTTTTTACCCTTTTAGCATTCTCTGTAATGTCTTTCTACATTTATATAACAAACTATAACTCATGTCCTGGTCACGTTTTAGAGGATGCTACTGTAGTCATCTTCCCTTTTGCCACACATGCCCTGCCTGTGTGATACCTACCTTCCTTCCTCTCTCCCTCCCTTCCTCTCTCCCTCCCTTCCTCCCTTCCTCCCTCTCTCCCTTCCTTTCTCAAATGTTAACTGAGCCTCTCCTGTGGGCACTGTGGTAGACACTGGCTCTGCCAGACCTATATAGTTCCCTGTGTTAGTCACTCAGCTATGTCCAACTCTGCAAACCCTGTGAACTGGGGCCCACCAGGCTCCTCGGTCTTTGGAATTCTCTAGGCAAGAATACTGAATCGGTTGGCATTCCCTTCTCCAGGGGATCTTCCCAACCCAGGGATAGAACCCAGGTCTTCTGCATTGCGGGCAGATTCTTTACCATCTGAGCCATCTGGAAAATCCATATGGTTTTCATGGCACTTGCATTTCCACTGTTCTCCTGTTTTCTTTTTATACATGATTTTTAAATGAAGCCTTTTGGCCAAGTGCTGGGATCAGATTCTTTTCCCTTCATTGTCTTTGGAGGATCATCCACATTCATTTTTCTTTTTTAATACAGATTTGCCAATAAGTCAAACAAAAATGTGCATTCAAGAAGTTTTTTTTTTTTCTTTTCTTTTTGAGGTGTCCTTAACATGAACATGGTCATTAAGGAATTTATAACTGGACTTCATTTATTATATCACTTCCTTGAAACTATAAGTAAAATTTTGTTTATGTAGGTATAGATAATTTTTTCTGAAAATAGTTTTCATCAGATTTTCAAAGGAGTCTATAACCTACAAATAGATAAGAACAACTGAGATATTTGAAGGCAATGGTGGTAACATTTCTAAAATTTGTTCTCTGTATAGGTGTTACCATGAGGCTGCCTCTTATACATCATTTGATTCCATGATGATCATAATTGTGATGGACACAAATGAAGACTATTATCACTGAGGTTGACTTGATGGTACATTTTAAAGTTTGACTTGTCTCAACATGATACAAAAGGAATTGGAATTACTCATAAGAAGGAGTCAACATAAAAGTTAATTTATGATGTATGTTCTACTTCAAATGAATCCATTATAAACTATATTCAATATAAAGCATTTTGATGCATTCACATAGCAGTAAAACACATCTTTATGGGATCACTGGGGGAAAAATGTTTTGAAAGAACAAAAATGAGCAATACATATATTTCTTAAGTCAGCTTTGCTTAGTACAGCCCTATAGACATGAGGAGCTGGACTCTTGCACAATGGGATCTGATTTAGAGTTGATTATACTATACAGAGTAATAGTTCAGTGATACCCTTTGGTTTAACATGCCCAAATAATCCTTTCTGCACTTATACACAAGAAATTTACAGCCTATTCTTGCCTTGTCTATACAGTGGGGTATAAGAAGCCTTCAGGCTGAAAGAGTTAGCTGGCCATATTCTAGAAGGAAATTCTGGAGGTGACATCCACTTACTTAAGCATGCCTGACTCCTCACCCTTTTTTCATAGTGACATCAGACCAGCTCAGTCCAAATGAGTAAGAAACAGGATTCAGAGTTCTACACGCTTGGACTTCCCTGGTGTAGTGGTTAAGAATATGCCTTGCAATTCAGGGAAGAGGATTTTGATTCCCGGTCCAGAAAGATTTAACATGCCTGAGAGCAACTAAGCCCAAATGCCACAACGACTAAAGCCCATGTGCCCCAGAGTCTGTGCCCCACAACATGAAAAGCCACTGCAATGTGAAGCCTGCTTACCACAGCTAAAGAGTAGTCCCTGCTCACCACAACTAGAGAAATCCATGCAGCAACAAAGGCCCAGCACTGTCAAAAATAGAACATCAGTCCTTGATGTTCATTAAAAAAAAGTAAATCCTTCATCAAATCATTCTCACACTTGACATTTCAGGTGGTAACACTAGGTTAATTATTCTAAAAACTAGATGAAGTGCAGTAGGCATTGGAAATACCAGCCTCATTGCATTGGCAGCATATGGAAAAATAAAACTGAGAAGCTTATAGAAAACAAACAAAAATAATCATATCAGTCCATCCATTCAGTACTTCAAACAACAAAGGTATATGGGACTCACCCTAAGCTATGTATCTAAGTGAAAAGGAAACCTGTGTGTGTGCTCAGCTGCTTCAGTTGTGTCCACCTCTTTGGGACCCCATGGACTGTAGCCCGCAAGGCTCCTCTGTCCATGGGGTTCTCCAGGCAAGAATATTGGAGTGGGTTGCCATGCCTTCTTCCAGGGGATCTTCCTGACACAGGGATCGAACTCACATCTCTTAAGTCTCCTGCATTGGCAGGCAGGTTCTTTACCACTAGTGCCACCTGGGAAGCCTGAAAAATAAAACCTATGTTCACACAAAACCACTTTATCCTAATGTTTGTAGCAGCTTTATCTATACCACCCCACAAAGGAAATAACCCTGACTGTCCTTTCACTCGGGGGTGGAGAAACAAACTATAGTACATCCATATCATGGGATACTAAGAAATAAAAGTGAACAACGTATTGATGCATGTTGCAACATGGATGGATCTCAGCATCATTGTGGGAATTAAAAGAAGTCAGAGTCAAAGGCCAAATACTGCATCATTCCATCGATGTGGCATTCTGACAAAGGCAAATTGTAAGGACAGAGAACAGATTAGTCATTGCCAGAGGTAAAGAATAGAGAAGCCTTAACTACAAAGGATTAATGCAAAAATGTGTGTGCGTGTGTGTGTGTGTGTGCGCGCGCGCGTGCACGTACATGTGTGTATTTGTGAAGGGGAAAGGGCGATGGAACAATTGCACATCTCGCCTGTAAGTGGTGTTACACGGCCCTCCATCTGTCCTAACACAGAGAACTGTACACCAAAAGGAGCGGCTCTCACTGCGTACATACTGAAAAGTAAATTTTGTAGAAAAGGATGGTAATAAGATAGTCCAAGTTCAAAAGCAATTCAATTCCATTGTTTTTTGGACACTGTGAGGAGTTCAGAGACAGAAAAGCAAACAACGCATTACCAAAATACAAAATCCTTTCCCTTGACCTTAAACATTGCAAACTAATGAGCAAAACAAGCTTGTTGGGAGAAACAGAAAAAAAAACAAAAAACAAAAAACTTTAGTAGCTATAGGGAAGATGTGTGTGATTTAAAGGATGAAGAAAATCTATTATTACTGGAATATATTTTCCTATCCTGGTCACTTTTGTCAGAAATGTATCCTCGTAGCTATGCCTTTTGCCAATAAAACAAATCCAGCTCCCCAAAAGTGAAGGAGGCTTCTTCTGGGGGGTTGCTCAGGCTGCCCCTGGTGGTTTTCCATTCTGATGTACTATGTGAGACTGGTGGGCATCATGCTCCCTCTCCTCCCCTCTATGCCATCACCTCAACCACTGTTACTCATGGTGGATCAGCACACTTGCAGGAAAGGGAAGGATGGCAAAGACATCCTCCTCCAAACAGTTCATGGTTGTGGGGGTATCAGTGGGCTATCCACTGAAATAAATGGCTTTTAGGGACTACAGAGGGGCAAGGTTTATTTCTTTATCTCTGATGGATATATAGAATTGATAGTTTAAAAAATAACTAAACTGCACTTCTTGTAGGCTTTCTTTCTTTTTTTTTTTTTTTTTCCTTTTCTGCTTTCTCCATCCCCTGGGAGCCAACTGAGCAGCTCCCTCCCTGCCTTATCTCACCGACTACAGTAATGAGCTCCAGGGGGACCTTGATACTGCCTTTGAAGTAACACGTTTCTCTGAATACACTTTGAAATTTCTCTGTACATTGTTTGTTTCTTGTTTGCTCTGACTGTCTCCTTGTAGGGGGGGTCTGACAGCTGTTGGAGGGAGGGGTGGTCCAGCATGACAGGTCTGGAATGTGTAAATTGAACAACAACAACAACAACAAAAAAAAAAACACAAACAAAACAAGAAAGAAAAAAGAAGAACACACATGCACAAATCCCTTCCAACCTACTGCCAGAGCAGGAATGGAAGCCCGAGAACTGTGGAGCAGAGGCATCCTGTTGGCTGCGGGCAGAGGAAGACAGCCAAGGACAGGCACAGCTGGGAGGCTTGAAAACTGTCACAGAGGAAATGGCCTGCTGGAGACAGCTTCTTGTGGGGACAGCTGAGAGACAGCCCAGGGGAGGGACAGAGAGGGAGAGGGACTCTGCCCTCCTCTCCTTGGGATTTCAGTGCACAAAGACCCTGCATCTGAAATAGTTGAACATCCTGCACACTGAGCAGGGGGAATACACGGCACAACCATTTAATCTTATAGCTTCCACACTGCAAAGACCTAAAACAGGTTTTGGAGATTTGGGGAAGGGAGGTTAGATTTAGCATTTAGGAGACAGGGAAGGGGGGAAAAAAAAGATACACAATATAAAGAGAAAACCTGGTCTAGACCCTTGATTTAGCCTAGCATTCACAGTCTGGATGAAAGAATTAAATTTCCATTTACGGAGAATTTATCAGCCACTATTTCCAACTAACCGGATTGCAACTTGACAATGTATAGTAGTGGGAACAGAGAGGAAACCAGATTGCACTTGTCCTTGAAACAGGAAGAGAGCAATCCCTGGCCCAGAAATTCAGTATAGAAAGGAAAACCAGACTGACAAAGTCAACTCGATATTCTTGGACTTCATTTTTATGAAAATACTTAAGAAGACCATGAGATCTGGAAATACAAGTTGGAAGCCGAGCATACCCAGGGAAACTTGTTTTGCTTCAGCAGAATAGCAGAAGGCAGGTAGAGTGAAACTCACTCAGCTGTGAGGACACTCAAAACTTTCAGTGTGGTCTCACTTCCACTTCTCTGGGCTCTTTCTGAACTTGTGCCTCCGTTGTTTTTTCTTTTTAATTTATTTTTTAGTTGGAGGAAAATTGCCGTACAATGTTCTGTTGGCATCTGCCAAACAACAACACAACTCAGTTATAATTGTACATATATCCCCACCCACTTCAACCTTCCTTCCCTGCCCCATCTCACTCCTCTAGGTTATCACAGAGCACCAGGCAGAGCTCCTGTGTTACATAACAACTTCCTACTAGCTATATATTTGACACATGATAGGCACCCCACTCCAGTACTCTTGCGTGGAAAATCCCATGGACAGAGGAGCCTGGAAGGCTGCAGTCCATGGGGTCGCTGAGGGTCGGACACTACTGAGTGACTACACTTTCACTTTTCACTTTCATGCATTGGAGAAGGAAATGGCAATCCACTCCAGTGTTCTTGCCTGGAGAATCCCAGGGACGGGGGAGCCTGGTGGGCTGCCGTCTATGGGGTCGCACAGAGTCGGACACGGCTGAAGTGACTTAGCAGCAGCACCAGTACATATATGTCAGCGCCACTTTCTCAGTTCATCACCCTCTCCTTCCCCTGCTGTGTCTACAAGTCTCTTCTCTATATCTGCATCTCCATTCCTTTCCTGCAAATAGCCACATCAGTACCATTTTTCTAGATTTCATATATGTACATTAATATCTGGTATTTGTTTTTTTCTTTCTGACTTACATCACTCTATATAACACTGCCTGTGGTTTTATAATCACAACTCAAACTACTGTGTGAACAACGGACTTATAATTTCCTTGACTCTCTTGCCTTGCACACTTAGTAAAATTTTAGTCATCTTTGACTCTTCTGGCTTCTCTTTCCTGTCCTCCAGGCCTAATCAGTCTCTGAGTCGTGTTTTTTCTTCTTTTGTGAGACATTTTATCTTATTCCTTACCTTCCTCTTACTGCTTCAAGTACCTATCACCACCTAGCTAAATTTTGGAAGTGAAATGAAAGTCACTCAGTCATGTCCAGCTCTTTGCGACCCCACTGACTATACAGTGCATGGAATTCTCCAGGCCAGAATACTGGAGTGGGTAGCCATTCCCTTCTCCAGGGGATCATCCTGACCCGGGAATCAAACCAGGGTCTCCTGCATTGCAGGTAGATTCTTTACCAGCTGAGAGGCTTATGAATGAAAGAAAAGCAAGAAAGAAAAAGTCAAGACTCTCCTGTGGGTGAAGGTGTTCCTTGAACTGTGATGGACTGAAACACTGAGGGAGCAATTTCAATTGTGTCCTTCACCTTCTCTTTTTCTCCCCCTCCCTCTTTTGTGTGGGCTGACCTTTGTCTGCCTGTGTTTTATTGGTCCTGGGATCATAGGTTAGAGCTGAGAGCTGCTAAAGCCTTATTAGGGTAAAAAACAGAAAAGAAAACCAGATTCTGTTTCAGCTTACATGGAATATTCACGAAAGTTAAAACTGCCCCTGTCCAGAGATCCATCAATTTCAATGATTCAACATCCAACTATGTTCTTTAATTATACTGCAAGGAAATTAGAAAAGGAATAATGAAAAAGAGCCAAAGATATCTCCTACGTCTTGAAACTAAAACGCTTGCTATTAAATTACTTTGGGGTTAATGCAGAAATTGTCAGGGAAGTTATGAAATATAAGTGAATGACAATGATATCACCACATATGAAAGCTGGCAGGGCACAACTAAAGCAGAACTTGAGGGAAATGTGTAGTTTTTAAAACATTTATCAAAAAAGAAGAAGAAACAGACTGAAATAAAACAAGCCATGATTCTACTTGATTCATAGGGAAAAGAAGAACAGACCAAATTGAAATCAGGAGACAATTATTGAAGAAAAAGGTAGAAATCAAGAAACATAGAACAAAAAAATGCAAGAATAAATATTGCTCAAATCTAAATCTAACTCTTTTAAGACTAGCTAGACAAACCTCTGATAAGATTTGTTCAAGGAAAAAAGAAATATTTTCAATCAAACAAAATATAGAATACAAAGTTGGACACAGCCAAAAATAAAACAGTGACCAACAAAAGAAAGGACGTTGCAAGCAGTACTTCACTAATACATGTGAAAATGAATGAGATATGTACCTGAGAAAACATAGAAATTACAGCGGCAGATGTATTTTTCATAGATGTCTACACGTACTTTCAGAATCTTGCCACTTTCTCATCTGAAGTGAAGTTCATTCCCCATCCCTTTGAGCCTGGGCAGGCATGTAACTGCTCTGACCCACAGAGTGTGGTTATCTGGAAAACGGTGTGATTTCCAATGCCATGTCTTTCTCCACTCTGGGAAAACCAGCCATCATGAGGAAAGCCTAAATTAGCTGACATAGGAAGACACCATGATAAGACCAAATGGAGAGGTCCACAGGGAAAGGAACCCAGGCTTTCACAGAAAGCTGGCATCAACAGTCAGATGTGTGAATAAATGAACCTCCAGGTGATTTCAGCTCCTAAACTTCAATTCTTTCAGCTTCATGAACATGTCCCTTGGCAACAAGCCACCCCACTATACTCCTGTCTCAATTTCTGACCCTCATAATCTGTGAGGATAAACAATTATTGTTTTTACCACTAAGTTTCAATGCAATTTTTAACACAGCCATAGTAATTGAAACAACTGCCAGATTTGGAATAAAAATTAGAAAGTTGATCAATAACCATTCAGGCAATTAGAGGCATTCTGCTACCTCTATTTCAGGAAGATCAAATCTTTGAAGAAAAGATAATTCCTATTTTACACAAATTGTTTAAGAAAATAGACCAAACTCTATAGTGTCACTCCCAATAAACATACCACCATTATCAGCAGAATTATTTCAAAGAAATGCAACAAATTTATTCTAAAGATGTATACAAAAAATAAAAATCATAGATCACTAAGTCCACTTTCAAAAAATAGATCAGAGAAAATCTTACAATCATTGATATATATTATAAAGCTATGGTAATGAAAATATTATATAATTGTCACAGAAATAAACTGACCAAATAAAACAGAAAAAAGATCTATGCATATATAGGAACTATATAAATGATAAAATAGTAATACAAATATATAAAGGAGTAATTATGTGAAAGATATTTGGAGGGAAAATAGGTTCATTAAATGGAGACAATAAAGTTGAAACTCTACCTTCTGCATAGATACAAAGATAAATTCCAAGCAGATTTATAATTTATGTGAAAAGTAAAGCAATTATGCTAACAAAAGAAATTAAATATATTTGTTACCCTGGGGGTAGGAACATAATTTTAAACAAGACTCAGAAAACACAAACTATAAAACATACAATAAAATAATCATTGGCTTTGACTACACTGGAAATTAAGTATTTATGTTCATTGTAGGTTACTGCTGATAAAATTGAATGATGACATGTGTTGAGAGGGTATTTGAAATCTTAAAAGGATTAATATAAAGAAAATGTAAGGAAATTCCTGTAAATCCACTAGATCAAGGCAAAGAACTCAAAAGAAAAAGGGCAGAGAGGTCAAAGTAAAGTTCACAAAAAGAAAGAAAAAGTGCACAGCAATATTATAATTAATCAGAAAATATATAAATTAAAATTTCCTTGAGATACCACTTTAATCTGGAAAGGATTTTTTTTTTAAAAGCTGACTTAAAACTCAACATTCATAAAAGTAAGATCATGGCATCTGGTCCCATTGCTTCATGGCAAATAGATGGAGAAAAAAATGGAAACAGTGGCATATTTTATTTTCTTGGGCTCCAACATCACTGTGGATGGTAACTGCAGCTTTTATTCCCTGGAATAAAAGCTATGACAGGGACTTCCCTGGTGGTCCAGTGACTAAGACTCCAAGCTCCCAGTTCAAGAGGGCCCAGATTTGATCCCTGGTCAGGAAACCATATCCCAGGAGCTACAGCTAAGAGTTCGTATGCCACAACTAAAAGATCTGGTGTGCTGCAATAAAGATCTTGTGTGCCACACCTAAGATATATCACAGCCAAATAAATAAACAAATTTTTTAAAAAGCTATTACAAACTTAGACAGTGTATTTAAAAGCATGGATGTCATTTTGCCAACAAAGGTCTGTCTAGTCAAAGTGGAGTAGTTATGTATGGATGTGAGAGCTGGACCATGAAGAAGGTTGATCACCAAAGAATTGATGCTTTAAAACTGTGGTGCTGGAGAAGACTCTTGAGAGTCCTTTGGACTGCAAGAAGATCAAACTAGTCAATCACAAAGGAAATCTATCCTGAATGTTCATAGGAAGGACTGATGATAAAGCTGAAGCTCTAATACTTTTGGCCACCTGATGCGAAGAGCCAACTCATTGGAAAAGACCCTAAGGTTGGGAAAGATTGAAGGCAGGAGAAGGAAGGGACCACAGAGGACGAGATGGATGGATGGTATCAGTGACTCAATGGACATGAATTTGTACAAACTCTGGGAAGACAGTGAAGGACAGGGAAGCCTGAAATGCTACAGTCCATGGGGTTGCAAAGAGCAGGACACGACTGAACAACTGAGTGACAACAACCACTTTCTACCAATCTGCCAAAAAAATGAAAGCTGGATAATAACAAATGTTACAAGAATATAAGGAAATGGGATTTTATTGGTAGGAATGTATAAAATAGTTTAGGAAAACTAGAGCAATCTGGCAGGGTGCAATACTTTTATTCATGAGTTGAACTGAGGAAGCTTATTTATTATTCCTCTACTGGGTCTGAAGGGAAAGAATCTACCTGCAATGCAAGAGACCTGGGATCAGTCCCTGAATCACGAAGATTCCCTGAAGAAGGGAATGGCTACCCACTCTAGTATTCTTGTCTGGAGATTCTATGGACAGAGGAACCAGGTGAACAATAGTCCATGGAGTCGCAAAAAGGCGGACTGAGCAACTAACAGTCATCATCATTATCATGAATAGAGGAAGTTCAATTATCCCACTATTGGGTATATACTTTAGCACAGTTCAGTTCAGTCGCTCAGTCGTGTCTGACTCTTTGCGACCCCATGAATCGCAGCACGCCAAGCCTCCCTGTCCATCACCAACTCCCAGAGTTGACTCAGACTCACGTGCATCGAGTCAGTGATGCCACCCAGCCATCTCATCCTCTGTCATCTCCTTCTCCTCCTGCCCCCAATCCCTCCCAGCATCAGTCTTTTCCAATGAGTCAACTCTTTGCATGAGGTGGCCAAAGTACTGGAGTTTCAGCTTTAGCATCATTCCCTCCAAAGAAATCCCAGGGCTGATCTCCAGCATGGACAGGTTGGATCTCCTTGGAGTCCAAGGGACTCTCAAGAGTCTTCTCCAACACCACAGTTCAAAAGCATCAATTCTTCGGCGCTCAACCTTCTTCACAGTCCAACTCTCACATCCATACGTTACCACTGGAAAAACCATAGCCTTGACTAGACAGACCTTAGTCAGCAAAGTAATGTCTCTGCTTTTGAATATGCTATCTGGGTTAGTCATAACTTTTCTTCCAAGGAGTAAGCGTCTTTTATTTTATTTTTTTTTTAATTTTTATTTTTACTTTACAGTACTGTATTGGTTTTGCCATACATGAGTGTCTTTTAATTTCATGGTTGCAGTCACCATCTGCAGTGATTTTGGAGCCCCCCAAAATAAAGTCTGACACTGTTTCCACTGTTTCCCCATCTATTTCCCATGAAGTGATGGGACCAGATGCCATGATCTTCATTTTCTCAATGTTGAGCTTTAGGCCAAATTTTTCACTCTCACTTTCACTTTCATCAAGAGGCGTTTTAGTTCCTCTTCACTTTCTGCCATAAGGGTGGTGTCATCTGCATATCTGAGGATATTGATATTTCTCCTGGCAATCCTGATTCCAGCTTGTGTTTCTTCTAGTCCAACGTTTCTCATGATGTACTCTGCATAGAAGTTAAATAAGCAGGGTGACAATATACAGCCTTGATGCACTCCTTTTCCTATTTGGAACCAGTCTGTTGATTCATGTCCAGTTTTAACTGCTGCTTCCTGACCTGCATATATGTTTCTCAAGAGGCAGGTCAGGTGGTCTGGTATTCCCATCTCTCTCAGAATTTTCCACAGTATATTGTGATCCACACAGTCAAAGGCTTTGGCATAGTCAATAAAGCAGAAGTAGATGTTTTTCTGGAACTCTCTTGCTTTTTCAATGATCCAGTGGATGTTGGCAATTTGATCTCTGGTTCCTCTGCCTTTTCTAGCTTGTACATCAGGAAGTTCATGGTTCACGTATTGCTGAAGCCTGGTTTGGAGAATTTTGAGCATTACTTTACTAGCTTGTGAGATGAGTGCAATTGTGTGGTAGTTTGAGCATTCTTTGGCATTGCCTTTCTTTGGAATACTTTAGCAGAGCAGCCTTCAAAAGAGGTACCTCTGAAGGTACAAAAAAAAACTACACAAGGATGTATGCAAACATAAGTAATTTTTGTTGTTGTTCAGTCATGTCCAGCTCTTTGTGACCTCCATGGAGTGCAGCACGCTAGGCTCCCTTGTCCTTCACTATATCCCAGAGTTTGCTCAAACTCATGTCCATTGAGTTGGTGATGCCATCCAACCATCTCATCCTCTGTTGCCCCTGCCTCCTCCTGCCCTCAGTCTTTCCCAGCATCAGAGTCTTTTCCAGTGAGTTGGCTCTTTGCATCAGGTGGCCAAAATATTGGGAATTCCAGCATCAACATCAGTCCTTCCAGTGAAAATTCAGGGTTGATTTAATATTTAGTGAATCAATTTTCTGATCCTCGGATTTCTTGTAGTCTTAAATTTATCTGCTGGTTTTCTTCTATCCCATTATTTCTTTGGTTATTGCTCTTCTTTCACTTTAAGAAGAAAGGCTCATGTCTTACTCAACCAGAGTCTTACAATGGGACATTTGCTTTATTCAAAAATCTGAATTCAAACAAAGGAACAATGTGAAATCAGTAGAGTGATGTGTTAAATTAGAAACTGGGTGTTTTGGTCAATGTTGGGATATTCTGAACTTAAATACATTAAAGAGTGTTGCAGAGGTGAAAAGACATAATTCTTTATATGACCTCATTTTTTTTACCTTGACTACCTCCAAAGGAAGCATGAGTTCTGAGGAAGGGTCTGATGGCATAGCAAAGCTAACAAAGTGTTGCTAAGAAAGCTGATGGTGCCTTATGTCATCCAAGTAAATACAGGACACAAAGGATGATTCTGTGCCATTCTTATAAAATCATAATTTTAAAAATTATAATATTCAAAACCTGTAAGAACTATGATGGATAATTTTGATCTGATATGAAAGAGTCCCTCTCTGCCTATTTATTATTCTGTTATGAGAAAGGCCCAGGGAAATCCTTTTATTCACCCTGTTTAGTCTCTGCCTCAGCTGAATATTTTGCATGATTTGAAGAACAGAGAGAAACTTCTACCTCAATTTTTCACAGATTAACATTACATCTTTAAATTAAAAAATATATATATGTGAGAGGTGTTTTATATGTTTTGAACATTTATTTAGATCCCTAAACATGTTTATGAACTTTTAGAAGTTTATATGCTATACTAAAGCATTAAAGACTTAAAGACATATGATTGCAGAGAATTAAGAAAAATTTTACATTTTAATTTATATACAATTTTTTGTTGCATAGGGTTATGATAGGATGATTAACATCCTTTCAAATGTAAAACTGTATTTCATTAGAATAAAATTATGTGAGGGAAGTAGAATGGGTAAAAAGTTCAAGGAGACAAAAGAACAATATAGAAATTGTTGATAGTTAAAGGTTTTGTTTAGGTATTTTTACTCTAATGAATTTTTACTCTAGTAAATGACAGAACTCTATACTGTGTCCAGACTATTGTCTCTATATATCACTTATGTATTGACTAAAAACAAACAAAAAAAATAACAAAAAACTGCTCTTTTAGGAAGATGGTTGATTCCACAGAACAAGGCATTTATGAGTTTTGCCACAGCTTAAAGAAACATTATCAAAGACTGCTTGGGTCTTAAAAAGGACACAAACATTAGCTTAGAAAGTTGCCATGGCCCAAACTGGGAAATTCTGAGCCTCACATAAATAAAATAATAATGATGACTGCAATAGACTGAAACATATATTAAAGTCCAGAGGTTCATACTGATTTAAAAAAAAAAAAAACTTCATTGATAATCCTTAAAGGTTGCTAGGGCAACATCTCATTATTCTGAAAACTGATTAAGGGAAAAGATCAAGTATTTGTCTTGCTTTTTCCACAGAAGCTGTTTTTCAGAGTTACCAAAGAGTTGATAAGGAAAAGGTTTTTTTTTTTTTTTTTAAATAGGAAACCACAGATAATAAATGCAGGAAGAAGGAAAGAATTAGAAAGTCGGAATTTAGTAATCTTAAACCACCAGATATGATAATCATAGATAACGGAAAACCATTTGATGGCTTATGGTAAATTTTAATAGATGGAGCAGGCTAACAACACTTGAACCCACAGATGAATCTTGACAGCACTAATAATAGGACCACCTGCTATTAGGTACCTCCTGAAATTAACAATCTTTAATTAATCCACTAGATTCAACTTTCAATTTCTAGGAAATGTGAAGAAAAGAATGGTTTAAACAAGACCATAAAGACACAATTGTGAAAAATGAAGAGCTAATATTGCTAGGACATTTTGGGGAATATTTTCTTTCATGATAAAATGAGATAAAGTGCTCCCTTCATGCCCTGGTCTACATTCCTGCTTGCATGACTTTGCCTAATGTCATAAAAGAATGTGATGGCAGAAACTGCAGCAGCCATTCTGTGAGTAGGAAGAGGCTTTATCTGAGGGTGACAGAAAAGGTTGGAGGTTGTGCTCTGCAGACACAAAACTAAGAGTGTTTAGGATTGACATCTGTGAAAGGAAATTGGAGGAAGCTACTTCTGGAAGAAACCACACTCTAATCAAGTCCGATAAAGTCTCCGCTGAAATACAGTGAGCTCTTGAACATGGCATGTCCAGTGTCCTGTGGACCTTACCTTTAAATCCCAACCCCAGCCTTGCTCAGTCACTACAGCCAAGACTCCCTGAGAAGAGCTGGCTCCCTACAGCTCAGGCTGACCCTGAAGATGCTGAAAGAGAGCAGCTCTATGTGTGCCATACAGCTGGGCTGCAGGAACTTCCTAAAGGGGAAACTTCCCCTGTGTCCAATAGAAGAACCTCAGCTCTTTGAGGTTATTGTTGAATCTCTAAACAAGTCAAGAGAGGCAGGGTAGGGCAGAAGCATTTGAGGAACAGGATATACCCTGGCCGGGGCTTGTTCCGAAGGCTAGGTGTGGTCAGAGTAAACAACAAACAAGGTTCTAAGCCCAAAGGTTGTATTACTTAGTCACCAAGTTATGTCTGATTCTTTGTGACCCCATGGACTGTAGCCCATCAGGCTCCTCTGTCTGTGGGATTTCCCAGGCAAGAATATTGGAGTGGGTTGCCTTCTCCAGAGGATCTTCCTGACCCAGGGATTGAATCTGTTTCTCCTGCATTGCAAGCAGATTCTTTACTGCTGAGCCACCAGGGAAGCCAGTAATCCCAAAGGGCCTTCTCTATATTTACTTGCTAAGTGGTTAAAATCATATCACAAATCGTTAAGGTCCAATGGGGAATGAGTGAAAGAGATTTAAGTGGGAAGTCAGACTGGATTTTCAGGTTGATATTTTGCCTACTAAAAATTTGAGTGCTTCAGCGCTTAGGGTAAGTGGAGCAGGTAAGAGGTACAGTAGCATGCCTTGAATAGTGGCACTGAAAATGGAAATTAGTAAATGTAGCTTCAGTCATGTTTATGTTTTACCTAGTAGCTGACTGAGGGTGCAGATGTAACGGGATAAGATTTGCCAGGAGAGAAATAATGGGAGTTGGGGGTTAGCCTGAAACAGGGTACTTAAAACAGAAAATTTAGTTAGAGGGGTTACTGGGTTGAGTAATAATCAGAATTACATCTTCTTATTCAATATTACTTTCCCAAAATTCTAAAAAAATTGCATGTGAAGGTATCAGCTCAGTTCAATCGCTCAGTTGTGTCCAACTCTTTGTGACCCCATGGGCTGCAGCACGTTAGGCCTCCCTGTCCATCACCAACTCCTGGAGCCTACTCAAACTCATGTCCATTGAGTCAGTGATGCCATCCAACTATTTCATCCTCTGTCGTCCCCTTCTCATGCCTTCACTCTTTCCCAGCATCAGGGTCTTTTCCAATGAGTCAGTTCTTCAGATCAGGTAGCTAAAGCATTGGAGTTTCAGCTTCAGCATCAGTCCTTCCAATGAATAATCAGGATTGATTTCCTTTAGGATTGACTAGCTTGATCTCCTTGCAGTCCAAGGGACTCTCAAGAGTCTTCTTCAACACCGCAGTTCAAAAGCATCAATTCTTCAGTGCTGAGCTTTCTTTACAGTCCAATTTTCACATCCATACATGACTAATGGAAAAACCACAGCTTTGACTAGATGGACCTTTGTTGGCAAAGCAATGTCTCTGCTTTTAATATGCTGTCTAAGTTGGTCATAGCTTTTCTTCCAAGGAACAATCATCTTTTAATTTCATGGCTGCAGTCACCATCTGTAGTGATTTTGGAGCCCAGAAAAATAAAGTCTCTCACTGTTTCCACTGTTTCCCATCTATTTGCCATGAAGTGATGGATATAGACACATCTATACATTTATATTAAGGGCCTGCAATAGGTTGATCTGAGCCTAAGTTTAAAATCAGCTTGGTTGTCTGTAAGCTGCTTACTCTAAGAAAACTTGCTTATTTCTCTTCTTCTCAGTACACACCTCAGAGGTTTGTTGGAAACAGTGATATAAAGTGCCTGATATGTAATAAATCCTAAACAAATGGAAGCTGTCCTTATGACATGTCATCTAGAACAGATGAAAATAAAACTTTTAAAAAGATAAACAAACTGGTTCTATAAAAGGGAGAACTGTATCAACATTCAAAAGCATAGCAAGAAAACAAAAAGAAAGAAAAGATTTAGGACTAGTAATGAATACAAAAATGCCCCATTACTTATAAAGAATGGGTGACTTTAAAGTCATGAATCTGAATAAAGTACATATGAACCTACCAGATATGTTTTAAGAAATTTGATTTGCATGCACAAGAGCCATACAAATTTAATATACTAATCATATCATTCAATTATATCCAATTAAATCCTATTATCTATTTTCACACCAGACTCTTTTGTTTTCATGACAAATATGTACTCTAGAAAACTTGTTTGCTAAGGACAATTTAAGTTTAAAGTACAGCTATTTATTTGCAAACTTCAGGCTGTGTACAAAATTGATAAGATAAGAAAGTGATATACTGGGCTTCCAATAGGAAAAATAGGTCCTTGATATAATTAGTGGATCATTCATTGTCACTGTTTTCCAAACAGAATGAACCATGCATTCTTTTAACTGCCTCTCTATGTCAACCTAAAGCAAAAGCTCCATGGATGTGAATCTTTGGTTAATATATTCTCCCTACAGTGTAATTTGATGAATATTTTAGACCGAAGTACAGAAAAAGGGTCAATCGTATTTATAGATGACACATGATAGGAAGAGAAAACTATCATATAGGATTCAAAAAGATTTTGGCAGGCTGAAAAATGGGTGCAAACTAGCAAGATGTGATTAAGTCTGGAATAATGTAAAATTTTTCCTTAAGGTTTAAGACTTATGAGATGGGGAAGACTTAATACATTTTCTTAGAGGGGGGAAAAAAAGGCTGATTTTGTTGACTATACAACAAAAGGAAACAACAGTAGAGCTGTGCTATATACATTCAAAAATGCTTTAGAAACCTATTTTCTTATAACCTATATCTTCTTATAGTATACCAATATTGTAATTTTCTAAATCCACCAAATATATTGTCTGTTATGTTATGTGCACAGTATTGTGATAATCTCTTTGAGAAATTCAAAGACCTTGTTGGAGGGTTTAAGATTTACTAGATCAAGAGATAAAACGGTCCCATTGTACCCTTTATATAATTATTGAATCCCACTATGGTTAAAGCATGGCAATGGTTATGACGTGGCAACAGATAAATGACAACTACTACTTATAAAAGTCAGTAACTTTTAAAACAGATCATATGTTGGGAGATAGTTTTCTTAAATTTTGAGATTTTTAGGTTTATTACAAAGTATAACTGCTCAAAGAAATCAATCATATACTCACAAATCTATACACAGATACATTCCTGTACAGAGTGTTCATCATTAAAATATCCAGAGGGCTTACCTCTGATATCACTCCCTCACCTTGATATCAGTATGGCTGAAATTATAAGTCTCAGTAGGTCTCAGATCATCAGGAATTCTAGCCTCTCTGATTGTCCCAGGCATTTTTCTTCTTCTTCTTTTAATCATCAGTTTTTACTTTAGTCAGGCAGTTCACTCACTCAGTCCTGTTTGACTCTTTGAGACCCGATGGACTGCAGCACACGAGTCTTCCCTGTCCATAACCAAATCCCAGAGCTTGCTCAAACTCAAGTCCATCAAGTAAGTGATGCCATCCAACCATCTCATTCTCTGTCGTCTCCTTCTCCTCCTGCCTTCAATCTTCCCCAGCATCAAGATCTTTTCAAATGAGTCAGTTCTTTGCATTAGGTGGCCAAGTACTGTAGTTTCAGGTTAGAAATCAGTCCTCCCAATGAATATTCAGGACTGATTTCCCTTAGGATTGACGGCTTGTTCTCCTTGCAAGGGAGACTCAAGGGACTCTCAAGAGTCCTCTCCAATACCAGAGTTCAAAAGCATCAATTCTTTGGCGCTCAGGTTTCATTACAGTCTGACTCTCACATCCACACATGACTACTGGAAAAACCATAGCTTTGACAAGACAGATCTTTGTTGGCAAAGTAATGTCTCTGCTTTTTAATATGCTGTCTAGGTTGGTCATAGCTTTTCTTCCATGGAGCAAGCATCTTTTAATTTCATGGTTGCAGTCATCACCTGCAGTGATTTTGGAGCCCAGAAAAATAAAGTTTTTCACTGTTTCCACTGTTTCCCCATCTATTTGCTGTGAAGTGATGAGACCAGATGTCGTGATCTTCATTTTCTGAATGTTGAGTTTTAAGCCAGCTTTTTCACTTTCCTCTTTCACTTTCATCAAGAGGTCCTTTAGTTTCTCTTCACTTTCTGCCATAAGGATAGTGTTGTCTGCATATCTGAGGTTATTGATATTTCTCCCAGCAATCTGGATTCCAGCTTGTGCTCCATCCAGCCTGGCATTTCACATGATGTATTCTGCATATAAGTTAAATAAGCAGGGTGACAATATACAGCCTTGACTCACTTCTTTCCCAGTTTGGAACCAGTCCATTGTTCCATGTCCTGTTCTAACTGTTGCTTCTTGACCTGCATACAGGTTTCTCAGGAGGCAGGTCAGGTGATCTGGTAGTCCGATTCTTTAAGAATTTTCCACAGTTGTGATCCACACAAAGGCTTTGGCATAGTCAATAAAGCAGAAGTAAACGTTTTTCTGAAACTCTCTTGCCTTTTCTATGATTCAAAGGATGTTGGCCATTTGATCTCTGGTTCCTCTGCCTTTTCTAAAACCAGCTTCAACATTTGGAAGTTCACAGTTCAGGTACTGTTAAAGCCTGGCTTGGAGAATTTTTAGCATTTCTTTGCTAGTGTGAGATGAGGGCAATTGTGCAGTAGTTTAAATGTTCTTTGGCATTGCCTTTCTTTGGGATTAGAATGAAAACTGACCTTTTCCAGTCCTGTGGCCACTGCTGGGTTTTCCAAATTTGCTGGCATACTGAGTACAGCACTTTCATAGCATCATCTTTTAGGATTTGAAATAGCTCAATTGGAATTCCATCACCTCCACTAACTTTGTTCGTAGTGATGCTCCCTAAGGTCCACTTGACTTCACATTCCAGGATGTCTGGCTCCAGTGATCATACCATCATGGTTTTCTGGATCATGAAGATCTTTTTTGTATAGTTCTTCTGTGTATTCTTGCCACTTCTTAATATATTTTGCTTCTGTTAGGTCCATATAGTTTCTGTCCTTTATTTTACTTTACGAAGTTAAGTGAAGTTTTTACTTAATGAAGTTGATTTCTGGATTGAGTTTCATCTTGAGAAGAGAGATTTTAATCCATTCAACTGATAATGTGTCTGATTAATTGACAAACATAGGCTAGGGAAAGGAGAAAATTTCCCTCATCTTCAAAGGTCATCTGAGTTTTGGCAGCTCCATTTTAATCTTTGTTAGATACACTTCATCAATCCTGCTTTCTTAGACCTTGTTTCCAGGCAACTCAATACACATGTAAAGCTAATGTACAACCACTTTGATTACCATTCTCTCTCTCCTTTCACTTTGTATCTATATAGATTTACTGATAGCTCAGTGCCATTGTCATGCTTTACTTATAAAATTGTGCAATCATTCTTACAACTACTTATATTGCATTAATTTTTAGCAACTGCAAATAATAATGGAGGACACTTACGTAGTATGCTTATTTATGTTTATTATTTATCTGGAAGTCTTATATGTACTTTATACAGAATAACTCATTTAACCCATCAAACAAACCTGTGATGTAGTCACTATTATTATCTCTAAATGTTGTAAAGTCTCTGTTGTATTTTGATCCATAGATCCTCACACAACACAGTTTTTTTGGGAAAACCTAAGAGAAAGTTTGTTTTTACTACAGCCATGATATAGGAATATATCGTTTGATTTTGTGGCTGTCAAGAATTTTCATGAAGGAGAGAACAGTCAAGGTAGGAATAATGGGAAAGTGAAATGCACATTCCAGGTATAGGTATAAAGAAAGTGCAAGGTATATTAGGAAGAATTTAGATAGGGACTTGCCTCGTGGTCCAGTGGCTAAGAATCTGCTTTCCAGTTCAGGGGACATGAGTCTGATCTCTGGTCCCACATGATCCGCTAAGATGCCACATGATCCGCTAAGATCCCACATGATCCACTAAGATCCCACATGCCATGGAGCAACTAAGCCCATGCACCAGAACTACTGAGCCCGTGCACTTTGGAACCCATGCACCACAACAAGAGAAGCCCGCACACCACAGTGAAGGCCCAGCATAGATACACACACAAAAAATAGCTAATTATAAAAGAAGACATCAGACAGCAGTTGATAAACCACTCATATGGCTCTGAATGCTATGTTGAAGATTTGGGGCTTTAC
The DNA here is from genome assembly GCF_042477335.2 of Ovis canadensis. Taxonomy (NCBI): domain Eukaryota; kingdom Metazoa; phylum Chordata; class Mammalia; order Artiodactyla; family Bovidae; genus Ovis; species Ovis canadensis. The sequence goes on from NC_091245.1 coordinate 185,105,600, forward strand.
TCTATTAAAAAACAAAACATTATTTCAGGAATTGAATCATTTTCCCCTTCATTTGTAAAGTGAACAAAGGAAAAAAAAATCGCTTTACTGATCATCACTTCACAGATAGCAAATATATCGACCCTTCCTGGAGAAGTCTGGGCCTGGCAAGAGTTCCTAGGAAAATGCTGGCGTGTGAAGATGTCAAAATCTTTTGACCTTCTAGCTGCTTCACTCTTAAATGACTCCTGAACAGTATTACAGCCATACTCAGCCAACCCAAGCACACCTAATACAATGATCAATATACTGAGTGCCCCAAGTCACAACTACCATCCACCTTTTTTTCTAGTTTATTATACAGTATTTATAGGAACTATGTATGTGAGGTGTGACTATAAGAAAAGACTGGTATTTTCACAGTCATGCTGGAAGTTATATATCCATGTAAGTGTTTCACTTTGTGGATATTAACTTGCACTTTACTGTTGATGCTGTTGTCAAAAACCTGCAGGGAATGACTTTTACCTCCAGATCCCAAGCCACAGGAGAAAGGCCATTTTCTTATTTTACTTGTCTATTTTGTTATTGAGGCCAATTGGAATTCCAGTTGAAATTTCCCACTCTACCCACCCTTCTTAGTTTCAAAATGACTTCCGGCTGTTCAGAAAAATAAAATGTATACTCAAAGTAAGGAGATGCACTATCAGCATAGGAACAAAAGCTACCATTATTCAGCATTTAAGATGTTCTGGAAACAGTCATGGTAAATGACATAGGTGTATGATTTATTATGTATGCTAAGTGAGGGGGGGAAAGTTTGATATACTTGAGTTAAATATCAATAAAAAAAAGTCACACAGACACAATTTAGTAGGAAAAAAAATCTGCATTATGGTATGTAGACTATTTAAAATGATTACTTATGTAGCATAGTGGTTAAGAGTTAGTGACAGGGTGAAGATGTCCAGGGTTTAAATTTTGGCTTTGATACTTGATGTCTGATCTTGGGATGGTTATTTGTAACCTCCCTTGGTTTCCCCCATCTTTGAATTATAGTAAAATGCATACTTGTACATTATAGTTAATAAAGTACTTGGTGCTGGCAGTTGGCTGGTTGGTTTAGGGAGCTTCAGCTGGGAAGTCTTGAGTCTACTCCACACATTCCTCCCATCCTTCAACAGGCCAGACTGGGCTTCTTCACATGAGGGTTTCTGGACAGTACTTCCAGAGGATGAAAACAGAAGCCTCAAGGCCTCTGCATGCCCAGGCTCAGAACTCCTGCATCATCCTACCACATTCTTTTGGTCAAAGCATCTCACATGCTTCATTGAGATTCAAGGGGTAGAGAAATAGACTCTACCTTCCGATGAGAAGAGTAGCAGGCACAAGACTAAGTGCCAGGCATATGCATAGATGGAAGAATGAGCTTTTTTTCTTTCTTTCTTTCTTTCTTTCTTTTTTTTTTTTTTAATAATATAGTCCAGTAATGTTAGGAGTTGGGACATAAGGGCAAAGAGAAACAACTTCTGAAAACCTTTAAGAGGGGAATCAGTAGAAGATCAAGTTTACTTTTAAATGATTGCTCTGTCTAAAGTGTGGAGAATGGATGGAGAGAGAAAAGACTAGGTGCAGAGAACCTAGTTGGGGTTCAGTTACAGTAACCCATTGCAGAGACAACGGTGACTTGAAATAGGTAGTGGCAGCAAGACAGATGGAAGTGGACAAATGGAGAAGCTCTTATGAGATACAGAATCAAAAAACTTGGTAAATGCAACTGGTTTTTGGAATAATAAGACCTTTTAACCAAACTAAATAAAGCCAAGGTGCTGCACGCAAGCCATAGGTTTAAAAGAAAAAAAATACAAAAGATAACAAATTAAAGTTTGCTTGAAATGCAAAGACTTAGCTGCTGGTGACAATTATTTTTGTTAAAGTGTCTAGTGATACCATGAAATGGTGGAAAATCTATTAAGAATTACTTGATAGCATCCTTTTACAATGCCATTTTCAATAGGACTTTAATTTACATTTTATAAATTATGCAATATTTTATAAAGTAAGTAAAATCTTTTAGTATTCTAAAGAGCAACACTATATTTTTGGCAGCTTAGAGTTTTGAACATATAATTTCACATTCCCTGATTCAGTAATAAGCTTTCCAAAAGGTGAGACCTGTGGAAATGTTGAAATGAGTTATTCCATCTCCTTGTCAATTTTTTAAAAAAGTAATTTCCACGTTAAGTGTTATTCACATACAGACAATAATGGGGATGTCTCATATGCCCACAGTAAATGCCTAAAGTTAATGTTTAATCAGGAATGTTTGTTTTAATCCTTAGAAAGATATTAAAGGTAAACATTCCAGTGGTAATTGAAATGACTCTATTTGCAAGAAAAGTGTACTTTAAGTTTGAGAAAGGGGACAGGGTCCCTTGTACATACCTCATTAACACACGGAGACTTGGTAGATGGTACTGTTCCCAACAAGGTCGATACAGATGCTTTGGGATGTGTATAGGCCTGAGGGGGGCCACTCTGACTGAACAGTAAAATTTAATTACTTACATGGAAGCTGACCACTTCCAAGAAGCACTGAAATCATTGTTTTGAAGCATTGAAGCCATTGTGCTTCAAATTAGCACAAACAAGATTATTTACATAATTGGAACTTGAAACTATCAGATACTAGGTGGATGGTGTACCCTGATCTGTTTAGGGCAGACTTCTGCTGCTGCATATGTAGACTGAGGATTTACAGCCTTATTTCTATGATATTGCAGCATATTTCTAATAGTGTCCAGAGAGGCCTGAATTTCTGAGTTCATAATCTATTTCAATTCACTTAAAATGCAAGATATAGCTTTTCAAAATTATACGGTATGAGTGAAATTGGTGAAGGGGACCAACAGTAGGGTGATGTATGGTAACTAGACTTGTGGTGGTGACCACTTCTAGAAAAAAATTATATGAAGCATGCAATAAGAAAGTCATGCATCCTTAAAAACTCTGTTCTTGATTGCACAGATTCCTTCTTAGGTACTTCTTAAAGTGGGAAAAGGGAGAGTTATTAAGTACTCTAATTAGTTTTTACATTAATTAATATAAAATAATATTTCATCCAAATTGCAATTTATGTGGATTCAGGGGAGAGAGGGAGAGGGAAAAGAGAGAGAGTAGAGAGAAAGAATTGTGACATTTTTAGCTGCAAGATTAAGTGCTGGTCCATAGGAACTTCTTTCTCATTTTAATGGTTAGAAGAAACTTAAGAAATGAGGTGAGGAGAGATTTTGTGATAACTTCTTATTGACTATTAAAAGTCATTATTGGACTTCCCTGGTGGTCCAGTAGTTAGGAATCTGCCTGCCAATGCAGGGGATATGGGTTCGATCCCTTGTCTGGGAAGATTCCACACATGCCATGGGGCAGCTAAACCTGTTTGCCACACTACTGAGCTCATGCTCTAGAGCCCTCAAGTCACAGCTACTGAAGCCTGCACATTCTAGAGCCCGTGCTCTGCAACAAGAGAAGCCCCCGCAATGAGAAGCCCAAGCACCACAACTAGAGAAAGCCCATGCCTAGCAAGGAAGACCCAGCACAGCCAAAAAGTAAAACAAATAAATAATAATCCTTTCAAACAATAAACATCATATTAAAAATGAGAACATTTTTTAAACTACAGCATAGATCAGTCATGACAAGGAAGTCATAAAAGACAGCTAACGGAATGGGAGAGTAAAAGAAGTAAGACATAATGGACTAGAAACGAAAACAAAGTTTTAAGCCAACTTTGCAAGGGCTTGTAGGATTTTGATGGGGCTTATATTTCAGTGGGCCCTTGATATGTTATGGTTGGACAATACTCATGAGGCCAACCAGACAGAACCCATTCACAAGTCAAGGGGAAAAAGGGCACTCTTAAACTTGACTTTCTCCTTTACCTCAAATGTGTTGATGAGGACATTGGCTTCTAAGGCCTGATTTCTCTCTTGATGTAATAGTCTTACACAGTTTCAAAGACAGATTGTTAGAGTTTAAGGAGCAATAATGAAACAGACAAAATGGGAATAATTCAAAAACAGTAGCAAAGTCAATTTGAAGTTAGCTCATCTTCTCATTTACTCTCCTCTCTCCTTTCAGACTCTGCAGGCACCCAGCTTTGTCCCAGACTTTTTCTATAGCTTCAAAAAGGAGCTATGAGGAAGAAAAAAACAAAAACAAAAAAACCTCTTTCCTAAGGCCCCTTCATTCTCCCTCCTCCACCATCAGAATGTGGTCTGAATTCTCTCATAAAAGAGAAGTCATATTTAATGAGAAAATAGAAGGAAGACAGAGATGAAGCAGAAATCACAGTGGCACAAAAACACAAAAGGACATCACTTTGCTTAATAAATATTTATTGCAAGTGTCTGCCAATTACCTTTCAAAGATTTTTATACACGTCCTATGTCTTTCATCTTTTTCACGTCACAGTTTATTCAAGCCGTAAAAAGTGTACGTGTCAGGTAAATGTTGATTCACATGCAAATTGTATTTGCTAACCTTGCCTTTAAGTGAAAAAGAGATTCCGAAATTTATTATTTCTCATTAATTCCTACCTTTTACAAAATTCAAATATTCAATATCAGATGTAAATAGAAAAGGGTTTGCTCTGTTTTGTTTGGCACTTTTGCCCCTCCCTGTGCCTCATGGCATCTGGTCCCATCACTTCATGGGAAATAGAGGGGGAAACAGTGGAAACAGTGTCAGACTTCGTCTTTCTGGGCTCAAAATCACTGCAGATGGTGACTGCAGCCATGAAATTAAGAGACACTTACTCCTTGGAAGAAAAGTTATGACCAACCTAGATAGCATTTTGAAAAGCAGAGACATTACTTTGCCAACAAAGGTCCGTCTAGTCAAGGCTATGGTTTTTCCAGTGGTCATGTATGGATGTGAGAGTTGGATTGTGAAGAAGGCTGAGCACCGAAGAATTGATGCCTTTGAACTGTGGTGTTGGAGAAGACTCTTGAGAGTCCCTTGGACTGCAAGGAGATCCAACCAGTCCATTCTGAAGGAGATCAACCCTGGGATTTCTTTGGAGGGAATGATGCTAAAGCTGAAACTCCAGTACTTTGGCCACCTCATGTGAAGAGTTGACTCATCGGAAAAGACTTTGATGCTGGGAGGGATTGGGGGCAGGAGGAGAAGGGGACTACCGAGGATGAGATGGCTGGATGGCATCACTGACTCGATGGACATGAGTCTGAGTGAACTCCGGGAGTTGGTGATGGACAGGGAGGCCTGGTGTGCTGCGATTCATGGGGCTGCAAAGAGTCGGACACGACTGAGCGACTGAACTGAAATGAACTGAACTGAACTGTTCCATCTGGAAATCTATGTTGACTGAAATCGACAAGAGCAATGTCTTCTTTGGCTGTTTTTCACCACCTCTTTCTGTTTATAGTTGAACCCTGAAAGGATTAACTCTTATTCCAAATTCATGTGTTTACATTCACTTTAGGAGGGGTCCCACTATTACCCCCAAGATAAGACTTCTCCAATGGGTGAACTGAGACAGGGGGATATCAAAGAAAGAAAGAACGGAAAAGGTGAAAGGTCTAACAATGAAATTGATTACTTTGACACCATGGTTAAAAACTAGTTTATTTCCAGTTTTTTCCCTCCACTGGAAAAATGTTAAGCATCTCCTCTAGTGTGAGGAATTGCATAACCTAGACCAGAGTTGAAAACATTTGCCAAGATTGTGTAGGAAATTGTGTAACCAACAAAATACTTTGTCTTCATTTAAGATTTTCAACAAGAGGAGGAAAATACCACCAATCAGAGATAGATGTGAATTTAGATTTTCCAGAAAGTTCTGGTTGTGATTTCTCACTTTGTTCTCTCCTCCTCAATATCCTTCACTCCAAAACATGTCCTTTCAGAAGATTTATTTACTTCTAAATGGCAACCCACTCCAGTATTCTTGCCTAGAGAATCCTGTGGACAGAGGAGCCTGTTGGGCTGCTGTCTATGGGGTTGCACAGAGTCAGACACGACTGACGCAACTTCGCATGCATGCATGCACTGGAGAAGGAAATGGCAACCCGCTCCAGTGTTCTTGCCTGGAGAATCCCAGGGATGGAGGAGCCTGGTGGGCTGTCGTCTATGGGGTTGCACAGAGTCGGGCATGACTGAAGCGACTTAGCAGCGGCAGCAGTGGCATAGGTAAGAACCAGGCAACTTGGTTGACAAGCTCTTAATTTGAAAATAGAAAACAAATTCTTTCTAGCTAGACAACAAAGAGCAGGAGTCTATGAGGGGGTTGACGAGTCACAGAAGTGTCCAGAACTCAGGAACAGAGGAATAATTACCAGGGGATGTATAACTCAGTGAAAATATGGGGTTACTGGTAATAATTATAGCAACACTTATTGGGTAGCTAGAAAGCAATGACAGTATATTGAAGTTGAAAATCAGAGAGTTGTTTATTTTAGAGGTTAGCCTCACAGCTGCAACCATGTGATGAGAAATACGCAAACCTTATCTTTTGATGAGTCTATCACAAGGCTAACAAAACATAAACTTCCAGGCTCCTCCCTAGCATAGATTCTGATGAGTGCTGGGGGTTTTTAAGTGAGTAAGGAAGTGAAGGAAGGCCAAGTTGTAAACAGGAGGTATTTCTCAATGAGTATGTTGGAGAAAATGTCCATAGAGATTTCATGCCTACAGATTTCTCCAAACCTTAAATAATTTGTGATTATTTGATTTCTAAGTCAAGATAAACATTCTTTCTATGCAAATTTGTAATGATTTATATTGGACATTTATAGTGACTTTGTGCATGCAAATTTGTGTTCTTAAGAGCTCCCCAATTTTATAAACTTTGTTGTTTCTGTTCAGTCACTAAGTCATGACCAACTCTTTGTGACCCCATGGAGTGCAGCATTAGAACCCACACAATCTGGATCATTTTTACGTATGTTATAAAAGTTAATTTTATTTCATAAGTTTAACCTAATTTAAGAACTTATTTCTGCTTTTGATGATTGTTAAAGTGTTTTGTTTTACCCATTTCAATGAAAGAACTGTATTTGTTAAGATATAGCAATATAGGGGAAAAAATATTAGAGTTTATAGTATAATCATGTTTCCTTACAACCACTGGGTGGCAGTATCCCTAAAACACAGAATGTAAATAAATGGTTTGCTTTGCTTCAAGTATTAAAACAATGTTTACAAAAGAAGCAGGGGGGGTGGGGTGGGGAGGGAAGGCCTTGCACAAATAATACAGCAATAAACTGCGTTTTATTTGTTTATATTGTGATGATCCTCTATTAAATCAATCATGAATCTGAAAAAATAAAATCCCTGTTTTGTTTTTGACTTCTCGGGTACTACATGCCACCTTTTTATATGAGGTATTTGGACACTTTTAACAAACAGTACAATAAGTTCTAGGCAATGAGCAATACTATACTTGGGGCTCATCCATTGCCCACAGCTTGAGGGAAGGAGCATGGATGAGCTGCGTCCCTCATACACACTTCTCAGTGAGTAATGCTATTTAAAAAAAAAGAAAAGAAAAGAAAAGAAAAAATACCAAATCTCATCATTGACTGCATTACTGCTGAGATTATAAGGCATTCTTTATCCACTGAAGAGGGTCTTGAATTATATGAAAACAGATATATTTAAAAGCTTCCCAGGTGGTACTAGTGGTGAAGAACCCACCTGCCAAATGCAGGAGACACAAGAGACCCAGGTTCAGTCCCTGGGTTGGGAGAATCCCCTGGAGAAGGAAATGGCACCCCACTCCAGCATCTTGCCTGGAGAATTTCATGGACAGAGGAGCCTGGTGGTCTAGTCCATGGGGTAACAAACAGTCAGACATGACTGAGCACAAGCATCTCATCTCAACATATTAAAAAGCATGCTAATCTTAGAGGATATCATGCTGAGTGAAAGAAGTCAGAGAAAGACAAACACTGTATGGTATCACTGACATGCGGAATCCAAAAAGTGAAACAAGATAATGAAATCAGCAAAGAAGAAACTCACAGATACAGATAGCAAACTCATAGTTGCCAGTGCGGGGAGGGAAAGGGGGAGCAAGTTAGGGGTAGGGTGTTAAAGAGATACAAACCACTATGAATAAAGTAAATAAGCTACAAAGATATACTGTACAGTACAGGGAATACAGCCAATATTTAATAATAACTACAAATGAGTATAACCTTTAAGAATCACTATGAAGCACTATGTTGTATACATGAAACTAACATAACAGTGTCAGACTTTATTTTGGGGGGCTCCAAAATCACTGCAGATGGTGACTGCAGCCATGAAATTAAAAGACACTTACTCCTTGGAAGAAAAGTTATGACCAACCTAGACAGCATATTCAAAAGCAGAGACATTACTTTGCCGACTAAGGTCCGTCTAGTCAAGGTTATGGTTTTTCCTGTGGTCATGTAAGGATGTGAGAGTTGGACTGTGAAGAAGGCTGAGCGCTGAAGAATTGATGCTTTTCAACTGTGGTGTTGGAGAAAACTCTTGAGAGTCCCTTGGACTGCAAGGAGATCCAACCAGTCCATTCTGAAGGAGATCAGCCCTGGGATTTCTTTGGAGGGAATGATGCTGTAGCTGAAGCTCCAGTACTTTGGCCATCTCATGCGAAGAGTTGACTCATTGGAAAAGACTCTGATGCTGGGAGGGATTGGGGGCAGGAGGAGAAGGGGACGACTGAGGACAAGATGGCTGGATGGCATCACAGACTCGATGGACGTGAGTCTGAGTGAACTCTGGGAGTTGGTGATGGACAGGGAGGCCTGGCATGCTGCGATTTATGGGGTCGCAAAGAGTCAGACACAACTGAGCGACTGAACTGAACTGAACTGAACATAACATTGTAAATCAACTATTTCTCAATTTAAAAAAGCATGCTCATCCTGGTGGCTCAGCTGCTAAAGAATCTGCCTGTAGTGTGAGAGACCTGGGTTCAATCCCTGGGTTGGAAAGATCCCCTGGAGAAGGGAGCCACTACCTACTCCAGTATTCTGGCCTTGAGAATTTCATGGACTGTATAGTCCATGGGGTCACAGAATTGGACATGACTGAGGACAGAGTGAAAAATGCTAACTGCTGATTACAATATATTAGGTATTAGAGTTTAGGAGAAAAAAATTATTGCATGCTTTTGTCAATGGCTCGTGATTTCTGTCTCTTGTTTTGTGGCAGGTTGGACACCTCTGTGAACTTTTACATAGATCCACTAGACTTTCTCGAGCAAAGAAGAGACTCACAGATTCTCTGTGTACTAAACAGACCGTTGGCAATAGCTAAACAGCTGTTGGCTGTATGATACATATTTGGCTAAAAACAAATCCATCTGTATTTAATGCATTATTGCCAAAGTGTAGTAACATGCTGTTTCCAGTCTGAAAACACTGGTACCCTCATGTGAGACGATCAAATTGAAAATCTCACAACATGGCTCTTGCACTTCTTGGCTATGCAAGCGGAAAACCTACGAGTGTTCCAGAGAATGGCAGAATTTATTTCCAGAGGCTTCAGTTTGTGAGGCGTTGAGGATGGCAGTGGATAGGCACAGACTAGTTAATCCTTTCCTTTGGTAGACTCTTCATTTTATCTTGTTTTTTTCAAAAGGATTCCTTGGTATCTATTGCCTCTTTGTAAATATATTGTATAATCTTTATTTTTACTGATTAAAAAAGTAATATACTTTTAATATTAGAAAAATTAGAAAATGCAAAGAAAAAAAGCGGGGGTGGGGGGTGGGGGTGGGGGGGGAGTCATGCTTTATCTTTCCATGCAGTTTACTTGGATGTGCCACTTCTGAATAAAGTTATCACTTAATGACTCAGCTGCTTAAAATGACTCCATCAATCCATTTGCTGGGATTGTTGTACTTGAATGCCAACTAAGAAAACAGACTAAGAGGTCAGGCAGTTTGTTAAGGTTGTTTATCTTTTAAATGCTCAAGCAAGGATTTGAACCCTGGTTTGCATTATTTAGAGCTGAGAGTTGAGGCTCTCACCACTATACAACAGAACACACCTGATGAAAAATAACACCAAGCAAAAAAGTTGTCCCCAGAGGTCAATGGAATGTAGACAAATGCATTTGTGATAATTTAATCCATTTGAGGTTTTTAAAACTATATGATAACTACAACTGGAAGTAATAGCCTAGTTTGGTTATGAGTGAAACAGTCACAAATGTACTAAAATGTATCTCTAAACAATTAGATTTGGGATTTCCTAATATCTTTCATTTAAAGAAAAAAATGTGTTAGCTAATGAATTTTTAAAGTTAATTAGTATAATGGAATTTTCCTCTAAATACTAGCACTTATTTCATTTGACAAAACACTGAACGATTTGGAGGGATTCTAGTAGTTTTTTTCTTGATTTGAATAATGCATAGCTTTTTCTCATAATAGGCAAATGTTCAAATCAACCTCAAAGAAATCCTCACCTGGAAAGCTCTAACTAAATGAGCATTTTTTTCTGCCTACCACTAGCACCAGCCTCCATAGTAAACAGTCAACAGCTGGAGTGGTAACGGAATTCTCAGTGCAGCTAATGAGAGCCCCATATTTCACAGCTCAGAGGCTGAGAATACTTTTCTTAAAAGAAAAAAAAAAGAAAGAAAAGGTATTTACAAAAATCTCAGTTCTTTGTTTGAATGTAAACCCAAGGAACTGCTGCTTTTAAAGGAATAAACTCTTTTCATTAATAATCAAGTTCACAGAACTGTAAAACATAAATGAAGATAATTTGTTAAGTGATTGGCTCTGTTATGTGCAATGTCAAAATCACATCAAAACAACTAAGATGTGTCTGGAGTATGATTAAATCTAACAATGAATATTTTTAAAACATTATTTTCCCCTACTTCTCAAATGAAAGAAAGAAGGCATGGCAACATTATCTTTGGAAATGTTCAGTTAAATGCTGTAAAAATGCATGATAGAATATATTAATCCCAATACTCTAGAATATCCTTGAATATATATTTTTAAATATGTTGACAAAATGCCACTTCCCAAGGAAGACATTTTAAATAATTCAAATTAACTATAAAAAAATGTTTGTTGAGTCTTTTGTTTAATTCAAGATTCTCTCTTGCTCCCAGCTGGTATTTGGTTTAAAAAAAAAAAAATGTTTAGAAGAAATATTGCAGCTACCTCTTGCTTCTACTCCTAAATAAAACTGAGGGACAACTGGAAAGAATCAGACACAAGATGATATTAGAGCAGAATTTAAGTACTCACAAGAAGCGGATCAACAGAGAGAGACCTGAAAGATGAATTTTCGGTAGAGAAATCAAGCAACAGTGAAGGAGTTGAGGGAGAGTTGAAAGATTGGACATTGGGAAAGGAGGCCTCCCCAATTACTCTGCGGGCAAAGAATTCACCTGCACTGCAGGAGATATGGTTTGATTCCTGGGTTGGGAAGATTCTCTGGAGAAGGAAAATGGCAATCTACTCCAATATTCTTGCCTGAAAAATCCCATGGACAGAGGTCCCTGATAAGCTATACAAAGGGTTGCAAAGAATTGGACATGACTGAGAGACTACAAAGACACATGGGCAGGAAGGGACAACAGGAGAGAAGTGTTAATGTTCCAGAAATAGGAAAAGACCCAGAGGAGAGAAAGGTGCAATTCTAGGTACTGTATCCTTTCAAGTCACTGAGTTCTCAAATAACCCTGTAATAGAGGAACCATTGACCTTTCTGGTACAGCATCATGGGGAGAAGGATGCTGAATCACTCTAAGCATGTATCAATCATGCGACCTTAGTCTCAGAGAAGTTGCCTCAAAGGTAAAATAGGAATTTTTAAGCCTTAAGCTCTGTGAGCTAGCATATATAGCAACATTTAATATACTTTATGCTCTTCAGATGAATAGATGTTTGATTGGTGATCATTTAGTCTTCACTTTACAGATGCTGGCCTTCAGAGAGGTTCAAGGGTTCCAACCTGGAAATACACACTGTTCGTGTTTAAAAGTGTCAGTAAAACACCTCTGCCGCAGTGCTAGCCTATACTGCAGGTTCTCCATTAAACGGTTGCTACCATTATTATTCTGTACTTTGCTCCAGGGTTTGACAGGGACCCTGAGTCTCTGCACCACTCAGAAATAACCATGGTATTGTCTGATGAGAATTAAAAGAAAGGTGGCTGTGAAAATCTAATCTTTTGTGAAGATAAAAATATTTTAGTTTGCAAAAATCAAGGTGGTCGATAAACATCTACACTAGATCTCAAAAACATGTAATAATTTGGTGTTTGAGGTGGCTCAGATGGTAAAGTGTCTGCCTACAATGCAGAAGACCTGGGTTCAATCCCTGGGTTGGGAAGCTCCTCTGGAGAAGGAAATGGCAACCCACTCCAGTACTCTTGCCTGGAAAATCCCATGGACAGAGGAGCGTGGTAGGCTACAGTCCGTGGGGTCACAAAGAGTCGGACACGACTGAACGACTTCACTTTCACTTTTCACTTTCATTCTAACCAGCTGTTAAAGACACGCTCAAGCAGATGTAATCATGGGTCTGGAACAGCACTGTCCAATAGGAAGGTATTGCAAGCTACCTAAGTAATTTTCAATTTTCTAGTAGCCATATTGTTGAAAAAAAAAAAAAACCAGGTGAAATTGACTTGATAATCTGCTTCATTTAAGCAAATATATCTAAAATATTATCATTTCAACATGTAATCAGTATAAAAATGATTGAGAGATTCTACCTTAAAAAAAAAAAATTTTGTACCAAGCCTTCAAAATCTATTGTGTATTTTATCTTTATAGCATACCTTAATTTGAACAAATTCCATTTCAAGGATTCAATAGCCACAGGTTTGGGTGGAGATATAGAAGAACTAAGGAGCATAATAATATAAAGAACCAGTATGGACACTAAACTTTCTTTTTCTTCCCCCATGAAAACTAACTAAAGAAGCAAAACCTCTGAACTTGAAAACCTCCTCATCAAATATTGACTCTAGCTTGGGGCATTTTGTGGCTTGGCTTTACTGTGAAGAAATCAAAGTCACAAAGTATAAACTTCCTCACCTTCTTCCTCTTTTCCTCAAAATGTCTCTGCAACCAGACTCTTCTCATACTTCTAAATAGCCAAGGGTTTTACCAGTTCTCTCCTCTCAGTTCTATCTCAGAAGAAAAAGTGTTTTCTTTTACTCTAAGACTTAAATCCCCAACTCCTCTTTCTTTTGCCTGCCTTTTTCATTGCCCCATTCTATCAAACTCAAAGTTGTACAATTTCAGACTCATATTCTACAATATGAAGTATACTTAATTTCCCTCTCTACTTTCTTAAATGAAGCAGGGTTATACACACAAATAAAGCCAAAGTAGCTTGAGATCCATAGCAACACGAAGTGGAAGCTACAGACATTTCCTGTATGCTCACTGCCCCCTTATATGCAATGAACAACCACATTAACGTCCCACACCAAAATGGTACATGTGTTACAAACAATGAACTACACTGATACATCATTACCACTCAAAGTCTGCAATTTACATTGAGCTTCACTCTTGGTACTTTACATTCTATGGATTTTGACAAATATACACTGACATGTAACCACCATTATAATACCATATAGATAGTTCCACTTCCCTAAAAATCTTTCATGTTCTACCTAGTCATTGCTTCTACCCCCTTTAGTCCTGGGCAACCAACAATCTTTTTATTGTCTTCACAGTTCTGCCATTTCCAGACCGTTATATGGTTGGAATCATATAGTAAGTAGCCTTTTTCTAGTTTTCCCAAGACATTTTGTCAAAGAATCTGTCTTTTCTCCATTGTATAGTCTTCCTTCCTTAAGTGCCTGTTACATTTCTCCAAGAAGACATTCAGATGGCCAACAGACAGATGAAAAGATGGTCAACACCATTAATCATCTGGGAAAGCAAATCAAAACCACAATGAGCTATGTCCTCATGGGTGTTAGAATGACTATCATCAAAAAGACACAAACAACAAGTATTGGTGAGGATCTGGAGAAAAGGGAATCCTCATGCATTGTTTGTAGGAATGTAAATTGGGGCAGCAGCTATAAAAAAGTTAAATGAGAAGTTCCTCAAAAAATGAAAAATATTAACTACTATATGATCCAGCAGTTCCACTTATGGGTATTTGCTTGAAGAAAACAAAAACACTAATCAAACAACAAAACTATGCACCCCTATGTAAACTGCAGTGTTATTTACAATAGTCAAGATATGGATATTTACAATAGCAAGATATATGTCCATTGGTAGATGAAAGGATAAAGGCATGATATGCAAACACACACACACACACACCATGCAACGTTACTTAGCCAAAAAAATGAAAGAAATCTTGGCATTTGTGAGAACATGGATGGATCTAGCGGTAGGGGGATGGGGAGATGAGAAGGCAGGAAGGTAAAAATTGAGTTTAGGAATACAATATTAATATTCATTTAACTGTTCTGCAGTATTGGTTCATGAACATGAAGAAGTATAGTTTAAGGTAATGTTTTAATTCATATTATGTGAACTCTGCTCACACTTTCATCTGTCCTTACTCTCTGTGTGTCCTTCAAGCTGGGATATAGTTTTAAAAGTTTTATTCAAGCATTCACTTGTCTGCTTAATCTAAACTAATCAGTTATCCAAATTCATAGTCTAGTCCCCAGGAATAACTAAGATATCTTCAGGTACTGACAACTTATTTTTTATAGAAATACCATTAAGATTCAAGGCCAGTCTCACTAGTATTTATTTTATCAAACACATACTGAGCACAAAACAGTTGTGTGGTATTTTCTAAGTGCTCTACATGCACATAAATTTTCACAACCTATAATTGTACAGGGTAGATGCTATCATCTTCATTCTCTTTTTATGGATGGGTAACTGAAGCCTCGGAGAAGGCAATGGAAACCCACTCCAGTACTCTTGCCTGGAAGAGACACGACTGAAGCGACTTAGCAGCAGCAGCAGCAGCAGCAATCGAAGCCTAAGCTGATCTGGTGGATCAGATAGCAAAGAATCTACCTGCAATATAGGAGACCTGGGTTCAATCCCTGGGTTATGGATGGGTAACTGAAGCCTCGGAGAAGACAATGGCAACCCACTCCAGTACTCTTGCCTGGAAGAGACACGACTGAAGTGACTTAGCAGCAGCAGCAGCAGCAGCAACCGAAGCCTAGGCTGACCTGGTGGATCAGATAGTAAAGAATCTACCTGCACTATAGGAGACCTGGGTTCAGTCCCTGGGTTGAGAAGATTCCCTGGAGAAGGGAACAGCTACCCACTCCAGTATTCTGGCCTGGAGAATTGCTGTGGACAGAGGAGCCTGGAGGGCTACAGTACATGGGATTGCAAAGAGAAGAACCTGACGGCATGACCAAGCACACAACCGAAGCTCAGGAAAACTGAAAAAAAAACAAAACCTAGCTCAGAGTCACACAGGTAAGAGTGTACCTCAGACAGAATTTAAATTCAAGCAATATGGTCCTAGAACTTAGGTCTGTAACTGCTAGGTCACACTTTCTCTGGTTAGTGAATAAGTGAAAACACATTTAGTGCTATTTCATGGTTACTAGGAAGGTTCAATTTCCTTGAACTGGTCTTGTCAACTTTTTCAGTTCAGTTCAGTCACTCAGTCGTGTCCAACTCTTTGAGACGCCTTGAATCGCAGCATGCCAGGCCTCCCTGTCCATCACCAACTCCCGGAGTTCACTCAGACTCACGTCCATCGAGTCCGTGCCATCCAGCCATCTTATCCTGTTTTCCCCTTCTCCACCTGCCCCCAATCCCTCCCAGCATCAAAGTCTTTTCCAATGAGTCAACTCTTCACATGAGGTGGGCAAGTACTGGAGCTTCAGCTTTAGCATCATTCCTTCCAAAGAAATCCCAGGGCTGATCTCCTTCAGAATGGACTGGTTGGATCTCCTTGCAGTCCAAGGGACTCTCAAGAGTCTTCTCCAACACCACAGTTCAAAAGCATCAATTCTTCAGCACTCAGCCTTCTTCACAGTCCACCTCTCACATCCATGCATGACCACTGGAAAAACCATAGCCTTGACTAGTCGGACCTTAGTCGGCAAAGTAATGTCTCTGCTTTTGAATATGTTATCTAGGTAACTTTTCTTCCAGGGAGTAAGCGTCTTTTAATTTCATGGCTGCAGGCACCATCTGCAGTGATTTTGGAGCCCCCCAAAATAAAGTCTGACATTGTTTCCCCATCTATTTGCCATGAAGTGATGGGACCGGATGCCATGATCTTCATTTTCTGAATGTTGAGCTTTAAGCCAACTTTTTCACTCTCACTTTCACTTTCATCAAGAGGCTTTTTAGTTCCTCTTCACTTTCTGCCATAGGGTGGTATCATCTGCATATCTGAGGATATTGATATTTCTCCTGGTAATCTGTATTCCAGCTTGTGTTTCTTCCAGTCCAGCGTTTCTCATGATGTACTCTGCATAGAAGTTAAATAAGCAGGGTGACAATATACAGCCTAGCTGTACTCCATTTCCTATTTAGAACCAGTCTATTGTTCCATGTCCAGTTCTAACTGTTGCTTCCTGACCTGCATACAGATTTCTCAAGAGGCAGGTTAAGTGGTCTGGTATTCCCATCTCTTTCAGAATTTTCCACAGTTTATTGTGATCCACACAAAGGCTTTGGCATAGTCAATCAAGCAGAAGTAGATGTTTTTCTGGAACTCTCTTGCTTTTTCCATGATCCAGCGGATGTTGGCAATTTGATCTCTAGTTCCTCTGCCTTTTCTAAAACCAGCTTGAACATCAGGAAGTTCACGGTTCATGTATTGCTGAAGCCCGGCTTGGAGAATTTTGAGCATTACTTTACTAGCATGTGAGATGAGTGCAATTGTGCGGTAGTTTGAGCATTCTTTGGCATTGCCTTTCTTTGAAATTGGAATGAAAACTAACCTTTTCCAGTTTTGTGGCCACTGCTGAGTTTTCCAAATTTGCTGGCATATTGAGTGCAGCACTTTCACAGCATCATCTTTCAGGATTTGAAACAGCTCAACTAGAATTCCATTACCTCCACTAGCTTTGTTCGTAGTGATGCTTTCTAAGGCCCACTTGGCTTCACATTCCAACAGGTGGCTGCGACTGACTGGCGCACCAAGCACAGGTGGTTGCGACTGGCCAGCCCACCAAGCGCAGGTGGCTGCAACCGGCCGGCACACTAAGTGTGGCCAAGAGGAGCTACCCCACGTCCGAGGTCAGGGGCAGCGGCCGGGAGGAGCTACCCCACGCCTGAGGTCAAGGGTGGTGGCCGGGAGGATCAATCCCACATCCAAGGAGCGATGGCTGCCTGGGTGCAGGAGGGCCTAGAGGAGCCATCCCACATTGAAGGTCAGAAAGGGCGGTGGTGAGGAGACACCCCTCATCCAAGGTAAGGAGCAGTGGCTGTGCTTTGCTGGAGCAGCTATGAGGAGATACCCCACATACAAGGTAAGAGAAACCCAATTAAGATGGTAGGTGTTGCAAGAGGGCATCAGAGGGCAGACACACTGAAACCATAATCACAGAAAACTAGTCAATCTAATCACACTAGGACACAACCCTGTCTAACTCAGTGAAACTAAGCCATGCCCATGGGGTAACTCAAGATGGGCGGGTCATGGTGGAGAGGTCTGACAGAATGTGGTCCACTGGAGAAGGGAATGGCAAACCACTTCAGTATTCTTGCCTTGAGAACCCAATGAACAGTATGAAAAGGCAAAATGATAGGATCCTCAAAGAGGAACTCCCCAGGTCAGTAGGTACCTAATATGCTACTGGAGATCAGTGGAGAAATAACTCCAGAAAGAATGAAGGGATGGAGCCAAAGCAAAAACAATACCCAGTTGTGGATGTGACTGGTGATAGAAGCAAGATCTGAAGCTGTAAAGAGCAATATTGCATAGGAACCTGGAATGTCAGGTCCATGAATCAAGGCAAATTAGAAGTGGTCAAACAAGAGATGGCAAGGGTGAACGTTGACATTCTAGGAATCAGTGAACTAAAATGGACTGGAATGGGTGAATTTAACTCAGATGACCATTATATCTACTACTGCAGGCAGGAATCCCTCAGAAGAAATGGAGTAGCCATCATGGTCAACAAAAGAGTCCGAAATGCAGTACTCGGATGCAATCTCAAAAACGACAGAATGATCTCTGTTCGTCTCCAAGGCAAACGATTCAATATCACAGTTATCCAAGTCTATGCCCCAACCAGTAATGCTGAAGAAGCTGAAGTTGAATGGTTCTATGAAGACCTACAAGACCTTTTAGAACTAACACCCAAAAAAGATGTCCTTTTCATTATAGGGGACTGCAATGCAAAAGTAGGAAGTCAAGAAACACCTGGAATAACAGGCAAATTTGGCCTTGGAATGCAGAATGAAGTAGGGCAAAGACTAATAGAGTTTTGCCAAGAAAATGCACTGGTCACAGCAAACACCCTCTTCCAACAACACGAGAGAAGACTCTACACATGGACATCACCAGATGGTCAACACTGAAATCAGATTGATTATATTCTTTGCAGCCAAAGATGGAGAAGCTCTATACAGTCAATAAAAACAAGACCAGGAGCTGACTGTGGCTCAGATTATGAACTCCTTATTACCAAATTCAGACTCCAATTGAAGAAAATAGGGAAAACTGCTAGACCATTCAGGTATGACCTAAATCAAATCCCTTATGATTATACAGTGGAAGTGAGAAATAGATTTAAGGGCCTAGATCTGATAAATAGAGTGCCCGATGAACTATGGAATGAGGTTCGTGACACTGTACAGGAGACAGGGATCCAGACCATCCCCATGGAAAAGAAATGCAAAAAAGCAAATGGCTGTCTGGAGAGGCCTTACAAATAGCTGTGAAAAGAAGAGAGGTGAAAAGCAAAGGAGAAAAGGAAAGATATAAGCATCTGAATGCAGAGATCCAAAGAAGAGCAAGAAGAGATAAGAAAGCCTTCTTCAGTGATCAATGCAAAGAAATAGAGGAAAAGAACAGAATGGGAAAGACTAGAGATCTCTTTTAGAAAATTAGAGATACCAAGGGAACATGTCATGCAAAGAGGGGCTCGACAAAGGACAGAAATGGTATGGACCTAACAGAAGCAAAAGATATTAAGAAGAGGTGGCAAGAATATACGGAAGAACTGTACAAAACAGACTTCATGACCGGGATAATCACGAGGGTGTGATCACTCAGCTAGAGCCAGACATCCTGGAATGTGAAGTCAAGTGGGCCTTAGAATGTCTTCATTTTGCTGATGCCTGAAATTCCAGGTCAGAGCCTAATCCCTTTAGTGAAAACAGGCCATCTCCATTCAAATGCAAATATAACCTTATCTGTCCTTTCTATTTTAGTACAAATTGATTTAGCAAGCAGGTTTGTGACAGCAGGTTTTAATAATGGGAGTGTCCAAGGAGACACTGAGACTGAGATTTTAAAGTGGAAATATTTTAGGAAGATGAAAGGTGGGGGAAGGGAATTTGAGATTGTGACTACATCTCAGGCTTACTGAGATGGGGTGAGGGTGGAGGGATACATGTTTCATTTTCCCTTGGTTTACTGATATTTCTATATCTTCATCTAAGTAAGAAGGTTAAAACAAGACCCACATTTGCCACAGAGCAGGAAAAAGTACAAAAGTCTCAACCTATGGGGTAAATCCCTAGGAGACTGTGGAATCATTAAAAGGCGATTCTTAAAGTTCTATGTTCACCAATTATTCCCTAAAGAGCGAACAAACATTAAGCCATATATACATACATATACAATCTAAATTATTGATTCACTATATACAGATATATATATATACATAGATATATACATACAGATACATTATATATATATATATATATATATGTATGTATGTATCACTATTTCTCAAAATTCCATTCCATTCAAATCAGTTCAGTTCAGATGCTCAGTTGTGTCAGACTCTTTGTGAGCCCATGCACTATAGTACGCCAGACTTCCCTGTCCATCACCAACTCCTGGAGCTTGCTCAAACTCATGTCCATCGAGTCACTGATGCCATCCAATCATCTCATCCTCTGTCGTCCCCTTCTCCTCATGCCCTCAATCCTTCCCAGCATCAGGGAATTTTCCAATGAGTCAGTTCTTTGCATCAGGTGGCCAAAGTATTGGAGCTTCAGCTTCAGCATCTGTCCTTCCAATGAATATTCAGGACTGATTTCCTTTAGGATTGACTGGCTTGGTCTCCCTCAAGAGTCTTCTCCAACACCACAGTTCAGAAGCATTAATTCTTCGGTGCTCAGCCTTTTATATGGTCCAGCTCTCACATCTGCACATGACTACTGGAAAAACCATAGCTTTGACTAGACAGAACTTTGTGGCAAAGCAATGTCTCTGCTCTTTATTTATTTAATTTAAATTTATTTATTTTAATTGGAGGCTAATTACAATATTGTATTGGTTTTGCCATACATCAACATGAATCTGCCAAAGGTGGACACATGTTTCCCATCCTGACCCCTCCTCCCACCTCCCTCTCTGTACCATTCCTTTGCTTTTTCATATGCTGTCTAGGTTGGTCATAGCTTTTCTTCCATGGAGCAAGCGTCTTTTAATTTCAAGGCTACAGTCACCGTCTGCTGTGATTTTGGAGCACTCAGAAATAAAGTCTGACACTGTTTCCACTGTTTCCCCATTTATTTCCCATGAAGTGATGGGACCAGATGCTATGATCTTAGTTTTTTGAATGTTGAGTTTTAAGCCAGTTTTTTCATTTTCCTCTTTCACTTTCATCAAGAGGCCCTTTAGTTCCTCTTCACTTTCTGCCATAAGGGTGGTGTCACCTACGTATCTGAAGTTATTAATATTTCTCTCGGCAATCTTGATTCCAGCTTGTGCTTCTTCCAGCCCAGGGTTTCTCATGATGTACTCTGCATATAAATTAAATAAGCAGGGTGACAATATACAGCCTTGATGTACTCCTTTCCCAGTTTGGAACCAGTCCATTGTTCCATGTCCGGTTCTAACTGTTACTTCTTGACCTGCATACAGGTTTCTTAGGAGGCAGATTAGATGGTCTGGTATTCCCATTTTTTTCAGAATTTTCCAGTTTATTGTGATCTACACAAAGGCTTTGATGTAGTCAATGAAGCAGAAATAGATGTTTTTCTGGAACTGTCTTGCCTTTTCTATGATCCAAAGGATGTTGGCCATTTGATCTCTGGTTCCTCTGCCTTTTCTAAATCCAGCTTCAACATCTGGAAGTTCTTGGTTCACATACTGTTGAAGCCATGCTTGGAGAATTTTGACCATTACTTTGCTAGCATGTGAGATGAGTGCAATTGTTTGGTAGATTGAACATTCTTTAGTTGACTCTCTTTGGGATTAGAATGAAAACTGACCTTTTCTAGTCCTGTGACCACTGCTGAATTTTCCAAATTTGCTGGCATACTGAGTGCAGCTCTTTAACAGCCTCATCTTTCAGGATTTGAAATAGCTCAACTGGAATTCCATCACCTCCACTAGCTTTCTTCATAGGATGGTTCCTAAGGTCCATTTGACTTCACAGTTCATGATGTATGGCTCTAGGTGACTGATCTCATTGTCATGGTTATCTGGGTCATGAAGACATTTTTTTTTTTTTTGGTATAATTGTTCTGTGTATTCTTGCCATTATTCTTAATATCTTCTGCTTCTATTAGGTCCATGCTGTTTCTGTCCTTTATTGTGCCCATCTATGCATGAAATGTTCCTTTGTTATCTCTAATAATATTGAAGAGATCTCTAGTCTTTCCATTCTATTGTTTTCCTCTATTTCTTTGCACTGATCATGGAGGGAGGCTTTCTTATTTCTCCTTGCTAATCTTTGGGACTCGGCATTCTGCCCTTCTAAATTAGACATTCATTTATAAATAAATTCGTGATAGTTTTGCCATTATGGGTTTTCTCAAGCAATTTGGAGTAAGGAGACATAAAGATGTTGCTTCTTTTTTTTTTTTAATTGAGGTATAGTTGATTTATGATGTGTTAATTTCTAGTGTATAGCAAAGTGGGGTTTTTTTTTCATATTCTTTTCCATTATTGTTTATCACAGAATATTGAATATAGTTTCTGGTGCTATACAATAGGATTTGTTTTTAATCCATTCTATATATAATAGTTTGCCTCTATTAGTCCCACTCTCCCAATCCATCCATCCCCTGCCTGTCTCCCCTTGGCAAGCCAAATCTGTTAACAGGTTGCAGCTTTTAAACTCATACTAATATTATGAGTCACAGTTATAGAGAAGTATTTTGGAATCAAGTTGAATAAGTTTGGTAAGCATCTAGGTGTCTTATTAACTTATAAAAATGATGATGCTAAACTCAGATTTTTTTTTTTTCTTCATAAGCATCATATTGAGGTGAAGAGATGGAAATTGTATCGAGGAAGAAAAAAGCATGGTTCTCTGGATCAGCACCTCGGATAGTGCCTGCATAGACCGATGACTGTGCACTGTTGCTCTGTACTGCTACATGTAGTAACACAACCTTTTCATGCATTCTTTTACCTTTGCCTCTTTAATTCAGCAATTAAAACACTTGTAAAGCCTAACAAATCAAGCTGTGGTTTTCTGACAATTATCATATCTGGATAGAGTAACAAGATCGGTGAAGACACATTCATTGAAATACCCATTGGGCCACAGACATCAGCTGCATTTGGGATCAAATCAGGCTATTAAACCACAGGCCACAGCGTCTGTGATTTGCATGAGTAATTAGAAATGATTAATAGAATGCCTTGCTTAATTAAACTTATCTCATAAGGGCACCTCTTGAAAACTCATAAGTTTGACAATTCATAATCACCCTCGATATGTTGGGTATAATATTTTTGGCTCTAATGAAGGTTTTTTTGACTACTTAAGATAGATATGATTTAATGACACAAGACATACCGTCTTAAAATTTTAAGATGTCATAGAAATTTAAGGTGTCTTTGAAATTTAAGAATTCTATTGAACAGTATAGCAACCATAAAATGATTATGTTTCAGGAAATGCTTTAACTAGGAAAGAAATGTACGTTGTTACAGTGAGCCTAGCTACTAAGTAAGACATCCAGCCCTTTAATATAGGAACAATAACATTTCAGTTCAGTTCAGTTCAGTTGCTCAGTCATGTCCGACTCTTTGTGACCCCATGAATCACAGCACGCCAGACCTCCCTGTCCATCACTGTCTCCCAGAGTTCACTCAAACTCACGTCCATCGAGTCGTTGATGCCATCCAGCCATCTCATCCTCGGTCGTCCCCTTTTCTTCCTGCCCCCAATCCCTCTCAGCATCAAAGTCTTGTCTAATGAGTCAACTCTTCGCATGAGGTGGCCAAAGTACTGGAGTTTCAGCTTTAGCATCATTCCTTCCAAAGAAATCCCTGGGCTGATCTCCTTTAGAATGGACTGGTTGAATCTCCTTGCAGTCCAAGAGTCTTCTCCAACACCACAGTTCAAAAGCATTACTTCTTCGGTGCTCAACTTTCTTCACAGTCCAACTCTCGCATCCATACAATAACATTTAAGAATGCTATAATTGCCATAATTGCCTGAGTCAGTTTGGATTGCAATTGAGGAATAGTACCATAGACTGGGTGGTGAAATACTTATTTCTTATCAATCTGGAGGCTAAGTATAAGATGAAGGTGCTGGCAGATTCAGTGTCTGGTGGGAGATCTCTTCCTGACTTTCAGGCAGCTGGCTTTGATGCCCACATGGTGGCGAGAGAGAGATCCGGGTTCCTTTCCTCTTTCAATAAGGGCATCAATGCTAGAGTGGGGGGCCCGTCTTCATGATGTCACCTAAACCAAATTATCTCTCAAAGATCCATTCTAAATATGTGAATCACTTTGCTGTACACTTGAAAGTAACACAATATTATAAATCAACTATATTTTGATTTTTTAAAAGTTATTGCAATAAATACACACATACATACCACCATACTGGGGATTCAGACTTTGATATATATGACTTTGACAGTGGATACAACTACTCAGTCCATAGCAAACTAGCCAAATGTTTACTTAGCTTTTAGTTCAACAGTTAACACTGAGATAAAATTTGTAAAGTATCTGCTAGGTACCAAGTGTTAGAGTAAATGTTTCCATAAATACAAATGAGAATAACGGTTTGAACTTAAAGGATACAAAATAGAATGAGAATAATATTTTTAAAAACTCATGGTTATATCAAATAACTTAGTTATGATTTTGAAGCCAGGGAAGATGAATTCAGAGCAAAAGTTCAGGAGGTAAAGAAGCATTAAAGATGGAGTTTGATTACGTACAAACTTTCATGTTAATTTCTAACAGGTGTGATATCTTTTTTTTTTTTAAATTTTCATGATATTTAAATATATGGTTTTTTTATTGTATTTTTTAAATTTTTATTTTTACTTTATTTTACTTTACAATACTGTACTGGTTTTGCCATACATTGACATGAATCCACACCAATATTTTTTATATTCACTCGTAGGATTTATTTCCTGTCATTCAGAGGACCCTCTTTCTATTGTTCTCTGGTGCAGTTTTCTCTTTCTTTACTTCTTCCTGTTAGTCAACTTCCCCTGGTCTTAATTACCTTACCTACTTCTCATCTACATAAACGCTTCATCATTAATAACCAGACATTTTTGAAGGTCCCAATAATTATTGAAATTCAAAACAAATACTTAATCTTCAGTGTACAATCTTAAATTAAAAATAACACATTAAAAAATACTTCCCATGGAGGTTTTGTTTGTTTTTTTTTTCCCCAAACTTTTCAGTGAATCTATGTACAGCTTAAGGAGAGTGGGTTTAAGGAACTGGATGGATGAGTGCTGGGAGTCATTATAGTCCTCTGAAACAAGCTATGATGAAATTATTCCCACGAAACTGTTTATATATTTAGTAGAATCCTTGATTGCATATTCTGCTCTATGTATGTTTTTCCATAATTGAACAAGAATCTGAGAAGCTAGAAAACTTCTTTTCAGCAAATAATAAATTATTGTTCCAGCATGTGGCAATTTGGAGTTCAAGAGTAACTAAGACAGCAATTCTGTGCTCTAAAGTGACTGAACTCAACTGCTTACAATGGTAAATGCATTTGTCACATGTAAGGTAACAGTTTTTACTTCTTCTAGTCACAGAGTATGCTACTTCAGAGGCTGTTTTTGCATGAAGAAAACAGTCAATAAAACATTATTTGGATCACAGTGAGGTATTATTCAGATCTAGATTTATATTGTTAATCTAAACCATTAATGTGCTGAGAATTGTCATTCAAATGGATCAGGAAATGTGTTTTAAAGAAGAGACACGCAGTACATTGGATTTAATTAATCCATTTTTTTCTCATGAATGGTGCCAGGTTTTAGCTCCGAATCTTCTCTTTGTCGTTCACCCATGCAAATATGGTTTTAACAATACACTGAACTCCACATAATATAAAAAAGCAAGTATATCTTAAACCTCTTTATGTGAAGATGTATAAGGACAAAGCCTCTAATTTCAAGATATTTCAAAATTCTCTTTGAGAAGACAGAACACAGAGAATCAGAGCAAGCAGGCAACACATGGTAATTACAGTGAGAATGCATTTACTCTAAAAATTATGGTGTTTTGTGCATTCTGCTCCAGGGTGTATATACTGGCATTGTTGTACATATTAATTTCTGTCTTATACATATAAGACTCTGTCTTATATATCCACATTTCTAAACCTAACAGGCTTGCTGCCAATCACTAAGAAGTTCATACAACTGCCTGAAGCTTCTGAACATGGCTTATTGGTTAAGGACCCTTTAGGGACTAGGTCTTTCTCAGTTTGGGTTCTCTCATTGTATATAATAGGAACTCAATAAGTACTTGCCTAAGGTATTTGTGATTGGTTGAATCTAGTGGAATGAACTAGTGTTTAGAACTAGCTATTTCTCCTTTTAGGGCATACAGTTGACTCTGCACATACTCTTGGATGTAAGGGCTTTACTAGTGGTAAAGATCTGCCTGCAATTCAGGAGACCCAGGTTTGATCCTCGGGTCAGGAAGATCCCCTGGAGGAGGAAATGGCAACACATCCCAGTATTCTTGCCTAGAGAATCCCATGGACAGAGCAGCCTGAGTGGGACACGACTGAGTATAAAAATAAATATTTATGCTCATCAGTTGAGTTCAGTTCAGTCGCTCAATCGTGTCAGACTCTGTGACCCCATGAATCGCAGCACGCCAGGACTCCCTGTCCATCACCAACTCCCAGACGGAGTTCACTCAGATTCACATCCATCGAGTCAGTGATGTCATCCAGCCATCTCATCCTCTGTTGTCCCCTTCTCCTCCTGCCTCCAATCCCTCCCAGCATCAGGGTCTTTTCCAATGAATCAACTCTGCATGAGGTGGCCAAAGTATTGGAGTTTCAGCTTCAGCATCAGTCCTTCCAATGAACACCCAGGACTGATCTCCTTTAGGATGGACTGGTTGGATCTCCTTGCAGTCCAAGGGACTTATGTAGGGAAAAATGGGTCACTGGACTCAAATGTTGAGTATCTCACTATTGAAGCGTAGAGGGCTTACGTGTAAAGAAAGACCCTTGATGAACGGTTCATGATGACCAGGGGAGAGCTAATTTATTAGTTTGGTGCAAACATAATTGTGAATTCGGACCATAAGTTTTAAATCATTATAACTACGCTCAAACACATCTTTATTAATTAAAATAGGTATCATCATAATCAATACATTTTTGCCAATGAGAAATGAATTTATTCCTGTAGTAAAAATCTGTGCTTTGGGGTTTGACAGACTCTTGGAAAGCATTTTCTGCATTCTGTTGGTTGTGGAAGTGTTTTCCCTGCAAAAGTTGTCGAGATGCTTGAAGAAGTGGTAGTCAGCTGGCAAGAGATTAGGTGAATATGGCTGATAAGGCAGAACTTCGTAGCCCAATTCATTCAGCTTTTGAAGCATTGGTTGTGTGATGTGCAGTCGGGCATTGTCATGGGGAACAATTGGGCCCTTTCTGCTGATCAATGCCAGCTGCAAGCACTGAAGTCTTCAGTGCGTCTCATTGGTCTGCTGAGCATACATCTCAGATGGAATGGTTTCTTCAGGATTTAGAAAGCTGTAGTGGGTAAGACAGGCAGCAGACCACCAAACAGTGATTAAGACCGTTTTGGGGGGGTCCAAGTTTGGCTTTGGGAAGTGCTTTGGAGCTTCTTCTCAGTCCAGCCACTGAGCTAGTTGTCACCAGTTGTCATATACAACCCACTTTTCATCACACGTCACAATCTGATTGAGAAATGGTTCACTGTTGTTGCACAGAATGAGAACATGATGCTTAAACATAATTTTTTTGTTTGTTGTCCACTCATGAGGCACCCATGGTTGAGCTTTTTCACCTTTCCAATTTGCTTCAAATGCTAAAAGGCCACAGAATGGCTGACGTTGAGTTCTTCGGTAACTTCTCATGTAGTTGTAAGAGGATCAGCTTTGGTGATCCTCTCAATTGGTCGTTGTCAACTTCCTATGGCTGGCCACTGTGCTCTTCAGCTCCAAGTCTCTTATCTCCTTTGCAAAACTTCTTGAACCACCACTGCACTGTCTGTTCATTATCAGTTCCTGAACCAAACATGTTGTTGGTGCTGAAGTTGTCGTCACTGTTTTACCACCCATTTTTAACTTGAATAAGAGAATCAGTTGAATTTCCTTTTTGTCTAACATCATTTCCCTAGTCTAAAATAGATATAAAATAAACAGCAAGTAACAAGTCATTAGCGAGAAAAACATAAAGCAAGAAATGCACCTTAAAATTGTGTATAACATAACTACATTTATTTAAGAATGTACTTCAATAACAAATGGCAAAATTCAACAATGCAAAACAACACTTACTTTTGCACCAACCATATAGCTCCACTCTAAGTAATACAGCAGAAAAGGCATCATTCTGTTATGATTTTGAATCTGTCAATAATTAGTGCTGTAACTTGGATAAATTTCTCAATCTTTGTGAACGTCAGCATCCCTGCCATAAAATAAAATGGAGCAGGATTTGAGCTAGAACAATTATATGACCTCTTAACCTCTTAATATGCCCTAAAATTCTATGATAGTGCCTTCCAAAAATATATCCTAGAACTTAGTAAACATTCTGTGAGAATGTGTTCTGTGACAAAATAAGTTTGCTAAAAATTTGTATTAAAAAGGACTTTGTTTTAAATGATAGGACTTTTAATGACTTTAGCATGCTAATGTGCATTTTGTGACTCTTCAATAGGATCTCCTCAAGCTTATTTGACTATGAAATTCTTTATTTTTATGTAAATCCTATTAACTAAAGGGATGATCATATTCAACAGAACCGAGTTTAGCAAAGGCATAAAGTTTTTGAAAATTCTTTGATAGCCCTTAGACAGAGCTTGTCACAGTAACTAATATTCCAGCTAATTCCATCCATCTTTATTGAGAATTTCCAATGTGAAAAGCTCTTTGAATACTATTATAAATACTTTCATAACAGACTGTGGATGTAGATATTACTATCTCATATTGCAGGTGAAGCAATTGAGTTCTGAGGGATTACATGATTTGCCCAATGTGACAAAATAAAGGAGTGAAATTATAACCACTATTCTAATTCTATAGTGTTGTCTACTTTGCCTCACAGACTTTTATCACCACCAAAGCTATACTTTGACCTTGCTGTGTAATCTGATTAGGGATTCTCGGGATGGGAGTGGCATTTCACAGGGAACAATGACCGTGGGCCACTTGAAAGAAAACAATTAACTACCATTAATGAGTGATAGGACTTCCCTGGTGGCTCAGACGGTAAAGCGTCTGTCTACAATGCGGGAGACCCGGGTTCGAACCCTGGGTTGGGAAGATCCCCTGGAGAAGGAAATGGCAATCCACTCCAGGACTATTGCCTGGAAAATCCCATGGACAGAGGAGCCTGGTAGGCTATAGCCCATGGGGTCGCAAAGAGTTGGACATGACTGAGCGACTTCACTTCACTTCAAGGGGGGGTATGTGTGTATATATATATATATTCCATATAGAAAAGAAGAATATATATGTAAGATGGAGATATATATATCTCTAAACAAGAATTTTTATGCAACTTATTTGTTTTAAATTTGGGAAATCAATATACTTTTCAACCACTTGCTTCCCATGAATTTAACAGTTTTCAAAGCCAGGTAAATTGTTTATCTTCACAACTTTTCTTCAAGAAGTATCTCCTTCTTGTTTTATATAGAGGAAACTGGTGCATTGTGAAATTAATGACTAGAGAAATCTTAACAACTTAATAGTTGCCCAGGATTTAAAGACAAACATTAAATTTTCTTTCTTAGCCTGTGGCAAGTGACTCTAGACATTGACCATTCTATCTCCCTGACTTCTGAGTGGAGAATATTAAGGATCTCAGTGAGCATAGGTTCTCTGATGGATCAAAAAAAAAAAAAAAAAAACAATTAGAGATAAAGAGGACAGACAGAAGGAACAATAATCAGCCACAGCTAGGTAAGAGAGTTTTGACAAATTTACAGAAGAATTACCGTAAACCAAACATATATTGAATGTACTGTTTCATAGTTATCAATAAGTTCAGAGACAAAGGAATTCCAATAATGATATATCCCAAATGGAGGTTCTACCCATAAATAAATAGTTTTGAAGTAATAGCCTACTAAGTGTTTTTTCAAAATAAAAAATTAGTCCATTTTCAAACTTTTATAACCAAACAATAGGTTCAAAGCCTACATTTTGACTGCAATCAATACCATCACCAAATAGATAACTGGCCAGGCAATATATTTCCATGTGAATCAGTGTACTGTTTTTCCCAAAACTCGTATAACAAGAATGCAATGGAGGTAATTAGCGTAGGGAAGGAAGAAACTAACTAACAGAAGATTTAAGCAATATTCCATGCACCACTTTTCATATTTGTAAACTAGGGCTAATAATTCTTAGTCATTAATGAGTTGCAATCCAGATAAACAAATTGCAATTAAATGGAATATATTCTAGGTGAGTACTTTCTTGAAGAAGTTTCACAGTTTTCCTTGCCTCTGAATTTTCTAGAACTAGCCCTTGATGAAAGGCCTGTGAACTTGAAAACAGCCAACACCAGCAAAGAGATCAAATGACCCTCTGTGATCATCAACTACAAAGTCCCGTCAAATACTAACCAGTGCTTCTAACCTCAGCCAGACTTACCCAGAAAGAACATCTTAGAGTTAATAGAGAAATGGACTCTAAAGTCCTGAGTCCTACTATGGACTCTTTCACAGAGATTGTTTGGCTTTGGCAAGTAGCTTAACCTTTCTAAGCCTGACTCCTCATCTGGGGCCATTGCTCTCGGTCTCCCCTGCTTCACAGGGTTGTGAAGAGGATAGAATCAAACAATATATGAGAGTGTTGGAAAGTACACAATACTATAGCAACAGACACACAGAGCTTCTAGCCTGTAGGATATTTGACCCTGTCTATCTCTGTAAAATCTCTCTTCTTCATGGTGACATCTGAGACTCTTTTATTTAAAGAAAGGCTGACTAGGAAAAGAACTATCCCATGGCCAGAGACCTGCTGCTTATGTGCATGCCTAAGACTATTGTGGCTACTGTCGTGAGACACCTGTATAGCTTCCTGGGCAGGGTTACCAGACTCTGTACTGCTGTGAACAAAATATACTCAGCTTTGTGATGTTCTGTAACCTGGAGCTGTCACCAGTCAGCTTCAGTGCATGGGTGAAACCAATGCAATCACCCAATGGTAAACACATGGAAGAAACTAAAAAGAGAAGTAGGAGAGATTTAAGAACACAGTTGTCACTGAAAGTGTAAAGTGATGCTATTGGACAAAGGATCAAGTCATGTAACAAATCTTCTGGTGCCAGAGTGGAGCAGCATGGATGGTCATTAGGGAATTGAACCAGATTTTATGGGAATAGGAACTTAAACATAATACATCATATCTTTCAGTTCAGTTCAGTCACTCAGTCGTGTCCAACTCGACTTTGTGACCCCATGAATTGCAGCACGCCAGGCCTCCCTATCCATCACCAACTCCCGGAGTTCACTCAGACTCACGCCCATTGAGTCCGTGATGCCATCCAGCCATCTCATCCTTGGTCGTCCCCTTCTCCTCCTGCCCCCAATCCCTCCCAGCATCAAAGTCTTTTCCAATGAGTCAACTCTTTGCATGAGGTGGCCAAAGTACTGGAGCTTCAGCTACAGCATCATTCCTTCCAAAGAAATCCCAGGGCTGATCTCCTTCAGAATGGACTGGTTGGATCCCCTTGCAGTCCAAGGGACTCTCAGTCTTCTCCAACACCACAGTTGAAAAGCATCAATTCTTCAGCGCTCAGCCTTCTTCACAGTCCAACTCTCACATCCATACATGACCACAGGAAAAACCATAGCATTGACTAGACAGACCTTAGTCAGCAAAGTAATATTTCTGCTTTTGAATATACTATCTAGGTTGGTCATAACTTTTCTTCCAAGGAGTAAGCATCTTTTAATTTCATGGCTGCAGTCACCATCTGCAGTGATTTTGGAGCCCCCCAAAATAAAGTCTGACACTGTTTCCACTGTTTCCCCATCTATTTGCCATGAAGTGATGGGACCAGGGCCATGATCTTTGTTTTCTGAATGTTGAGCTTTAAGCCAACTTTTTCACTCTACTCTTTCACTTTCATCAAGAGGGTTTTCAGTTCCTCTTCACTTTCTGCCATAATGGTGGTGTCATCTGCATACCTGGGGTTATTGATATTTCTCCTGGCAATCTGGATTCCAGCTTGTGTTTCTTCCAATCCAGCATTTCTCACGATGTACTCTGCATATAAGTTAAATAAGCAAGGTGACAATATACAGCCTTGATGTACTCCTTTTCGTATTTGGAACCAGTCTGTTGTTCCATGTCCAGTTCTAACTATTGCTTCCTGACCTGCATACAGATTTCTCAAGAGGCAGGTCAGGTGGTCTGGTATTCCCATCTCTTTCAGAATTTTCCACAGTGTATTATGATCCACACAGTCAAAGGCTTTGGCATAGTCAATAAAGCAGAAATAGATGTTTTTCTGGAACTCTCTTGCTTTTTCCATAATCCAACAGATGTTGGCAATTTGATCTCTGGTTCCTCTGCCTTTTCTAAAACCAGCTTGAACATTAGGGAGTTCACGGTTCACGTATTGCAGAAGTCTGGCTTGGAGAATTTTGAGCATTACTTTACTAGTGTGTGAGATGAGTGCAATGGTTCGATAGTTTGAGCATTCTTTGCCATTGCCTTTCTTTTGAATTGGAATGAAAACTGACCTTTTCCAGTCCTGTGGCCACTGCTGAGTTTTCCACATTTGCTGGCATATTGAGTGTAACACTTTCACAGCATCATCTTTCAGGATTTGAAACAGCTCAACTGGAATTCCATCACCTCCACTAGCTTTGTTCGTAGTGATGCTTTCTAAGGCCCACTTGACTTCACATTCCAGGATGTCTGGCTCTAGATTAGTGATCACATTATCATGATTATCTGGGCCGTGAAGATCTTTTCTGTACAGTTCTTCCGTGTATTCTTGCCACCTCTTCTTAATATCTTTTACTTCTGTTAGGTCCATACCATTTCTGTCCTTTATCAAGCCCATCTTTGCAAGAAATGTTCCCTTGGTATCTCTAATTTTCTTGAAGAGATCTCTAGTCTTTCCCATTCTGTTGTTTTCCTCTATTTCTTTGCATTGATCACTGAAGAAGGCTTTCTTATCTCTTCTTGCTCTTCTTTGGATCTCTGCATTCAGATGCTTATATCTTTCCTTTTCTCCTTTGCTTTTTGCCTCTCTTCTTTTCATAGCTATTTGTAAGGCCTCCCCAGACAGCCATTTTGCTTTTTTGCATTTCTTTTCCATGGGGATGGTCTGGATCCCTGTCTCCTGTACAATGTCACAAACCTCATTCCATAGTTCATCAGGCACTCTATCTATCAGATCTAGGCCCTTAAATCTATTTCTCACTTCCACTGTATAATCATAAGGGATTTGATTTAGGTCATACCTGAATGGTCTAGCGGTTTTCCCTATTTTCTTCAATTGGAGTCTGAATTTGGTAATTAGGAGTTCATGATCTGAGCCACAGTCAGATCCTGGTCTTGTTTTTGTTGACTGAATAGAGCTTCTCCATCTTTGGCTGCAAAGAATATAATCAATCTGATTTCGGTGTTGACCATCTGGTGATGTCCATGTGTAGAGTCTTCTCTCGTGTTGTTGGAAGAGGGTGTTTGCTGTGACCAGTGCATTTTCTTGGCAAAACTCTATTAGTCTTTGCCCTGCTTCATTCCACATTCCAAGGCCAAATTTGCCTGTTATTCCAGGTGTTTCTTGACTTCCTACTTTTGCATTGCAGTCCCCTATAATGAAAAGGACATCTTTTTTGGGTGTTAGTTCTAAAAGGTCTTGTAGGTCTTCATAGAACCATTCAACTTCAGCTTCTTCAGCATTACTGGTTGGGGCATAGACTTGGATAACTGTGATATTGAATCGTTTGCCTTGGAGACGAACAGAGATCATTCTGTCGTTTTTGAGATTGCATCCGAGTACTGCATTTCGGACTCTTTTGTTGACCATGATGGCTACTCCATTTCTTCTGAGGGATTCCTGCCTGCAGTAGTAGATATAATGGTCATCTGAGTTAAATTCACCCATTCCAGTCCATTTTAGTTCACTGATTCCTAGAATGTCAACGTTCACCCTTGCCATCTCTTGTTTGACCACTTCTAATTTGCCTTGATTCATGGACCTGACATTCCAGGTTCCTATGCAATATTGCTCTTTACAGCTTCAGATCTTGCTTCTATCACCAGTCACATCCACAACTGGGTATTGTTTTTGCTTTGGCTCCATCCCTTCATTCTTTCTGGAGTTATTTCTCCACTGATCTCCAGTAGCATTTGGGTACCTACTGACCTGGGGAGTTCCTCTTTGAGGATCCTATCATTTTGCCTTTTCATACTGTTCATGGGGTTCTCAAGGCAAGAATACTGAAGTGGCTTGCCATTCCCTTCTCCAGTGGACCACATTCTGTCAGACCTCTCCACCATGACCCGCCTGTCTTCGGTTGCCCTGCAGGCATGGCTTGGTTTCATTGAGTTAGACAGGGTTGTGGTCCTAGTGTGATCAGATTGACTGGTTTTCTGTGAGTATCATTTCAGTGTGTCTGCCCTCTGATGCCCTCTTGCAACACCTACCATCTTACTTGGGTTTCTCTTACCTTGGGCGTGGGGTATCTCTTCATGGCTGCTCCAGCAAAGCACAGCCGCTGCTCCTTACCTTGGACGAGGGGCATCTCCTTACAAGGAGTGGTGGCTGTGCAGGCACAGGAGGGCCTAGAGGAGCTATCATATCTTTATGCACTCTAATACTCTGAACTGCCTCTTGTCCCTTTCAACATGGGGCTAGAGTCAAATAGGACCTATTAATAAGAAACCCTGAAAAGACATTTCAGTGATCATTCAAATATTTCAAGTGTTGACAAGAGGGAATCCAAAATGTTATCACAAGATCCTTTTCAGGGTAGGAAGTCCTCCAGGTAGCTCCTCAAAATAATCAAACTAACAAATACACAAACACTGTTCTCCTTCACACCCCAGTCTCCAGTCCTCGCTGATCAGTTTGACTGATTCATCTGTCTTTTTCAGAGCACCTTAAGCCCTAATTTTTACATCAATCTATCCTTTTTTTAAAGCTCTTTTAAATTCTGATCCTCATTCCATTTCTCCAATTAGACAAAGCAAATGAACCTCAGACACCTAAAGTTTGTTGCCTGAACAACAAATGCTGGACAGGAAGAGAAAAAGAGGAGAGAGGAAAGGGAATTATGAATATATTTCCATCATTCAGTTTATATTGTTTTCAGCCACATATGGGCAGGTGGGAAAAGGTTTGATAATGAAAGACTGGTCCCTATCAAAACATAACCACATTTATAGGTGTGTGGAGTTGAAATACTCTGAACATGCATGGGTTTCTAGGACAATATGTCTGTTTTAAAGATGTGGAGACTGAGGCCCAGAGAGTTATTGTAGAGGCTGACACAGCTCCACTGTGGTAAAGCAGAAAGAGATATACTAACATTCTTGTTTCCCAAACCAATGATTCTTCCTCCAGGTATCAGATATAAGAAGCTGATTAAAACAAGCACCTACAAACAGGCACCTGTAAGTGTACAAGTTATAAGATATTGTTAAATGTTTGATTTCTAGAGTTACAGGAAATATGATATGGCAGGAATAACTCATGCTAAAGACAGTTCATTCTGGCTTACTCTGGAGACCATTTCTGTGCTTTATTGGCTCTACGTTTATAAGTAAGGCCAAAGGCCAGCAAACATAATTAAAAATAATACACACGACGAATACAATTTCAATTCTGTGACTAAAAGGTGTTCTTCCTTCAGGTGATTTTGGATAGTATTTTATATAGTTAGGCTTTTATTAGTCTCTTCATTGTACTTTGCAACTGAAGTTTTGGCTTTTTATTAATTGGGTCAGTAAGCAATCATTAATAAAAATAAACAAAAATCCTCATTAAAAATCACCTTTCTTCATGAATTTTTAGGAGTTGAATTTTCCTTAATCTCAACAGTACATAATAGCATGTCTTTGGAATGTATTTTCCTGTCCTCTGACTAAGAGTGATATCAACATGGTCCCTGGGTCATGGTCTCTACTCTGGCTTATTCCAATTAGTCAGCAGCACAATCCTCAGATGCTCTGCTTCAGTGAGTTCTGGGAAGCCGGACAGAAAGGAGCCAAGTTCTTATGCAAACTGGAGCAAGACAGTGAATTATTATCTAGTAGCAACTTCCCCTTCTTACCACTGTATCCTATCTTCACATAACAAGAGCCTATTTGGAGTTTTTGCAGGATAAGATTGTTGAGAACTAGTGTTCCCCCAAGATATGCTGATTACTCAGTCACAATGAGGATGGTATGTTCCCAGACCAGAGAAGAGAGGTTTTAAATAATTTATCCGGCAGGAGTCTGAGAGAACAATGTTTAGTTTTTAGAGACCTTTAGGGATAAGAAGATGCAGCTGGGGACCAGAAGGAGAAAAAAAAAAAAAAAAAGGCCACGATTTTTCAGAGATTCAGAGCTGGCTCCACCTCAGGCTGCATCTGGCATATAGACAGTGGTCAGTTGCTTGAGGAAGGGAGTAACACTACCTGGAGGACATAACATAGTGGGAGGAGATAAAAGGCAGGATCTGCTTTTCTGGGCTTAGAATGGAGCCAGCTATCCTGATGGGAATTCAAGAGGGAAAGCTGATGGCTACAGAAACACAAAGTAAAAAACTCAGAACCCATGTTCTTTTCCTGAAATCACGTCAATTCCAAGGTACCAAAGTACTCCTAACTCACCAAGTTCAGGAATTCAGGAATTCAGAAAGAACAACAATAAATTTGAGGGGACCGCCTTGGTTTAATGAATGAACTGGTGCTTGGGAATCTCCATCCTTGGGAATCAAGAGCTCCTGTTCAGTGTGTGTGTCCTGAATCAAGCAGATAGGCAGCTGGGTGAATCACTTTACCCCATTAGACCTTCACTTCCTCATCTGTGAGATGAGTGAGTTGTCATAAATGGATTTACATGAGATCCATAATCCTTGAATCTCTTCTCTGCATCTGCCATGGGAAGCTTGTGAAAGAGCAGGAATGGCAGAGATTGTGCTAAATTATTTCACATTCTTCCCATGACTTAATCCTACATCATTCCTTTAAATTATGGATTCTTGCTCCCTCCACCTCTTTTTAAATAGAAAATCCAAGGCGTATAATGGTTCCAGAACATGTTCAAGGTCACACAGCTAGTAAATGGCAAAACTGGGAATCTAACTTGGAGCATACTTATTGCAAATTTTATAGACAGATTAACAGGAAGCAGCCTCATCTCATCCTGAAAACAATAAAAGGATGATCACTTTAGATTGCATCCTGGTGCTTAAAATAGAACTGTGACAAGAATTGTCATGAGATGATTATTTTTTCCCTCATGCCAAATATAAATAAGTGGGAACTGCAGTTGAAACTTGAGAAAAATCTCCGTAGGGTTTTGAAATCATCATTGGGTATATAATATAACGGTACTAAAACTCCATTAACCCATGCCCTTGCTTCAATCAACAAAATTTTATT
Source organism: Ovis canadensis (assembly GCF_042477335.2). NCBI lineage: Eukaryota > Metazoa > Chordata > Mammalia > Artiodactyla > Bovidae > Ovis > Ovis canadensis. The sequence goes on from NC_091245.1 coordinate 185,142,791, forward strand.
GAGATGTCAAACGTGGATGGAATGCTGAATGGAGAATCCAAGTTGGCTTATCTTAAAATCCTGTAGCACACGAGGAAACAATACAAGAAGTTTGTGTTCATGAAGATAAAAATAGGTACAGAAGAATTTTAACTTGCCTAAAATAAGACTTAGAGGTATAAACAGACTCATCTTATAAATGTTTAGAGTCAGAATATTTATACACAAACACACATATATCTAAAATTTGACATATTTATGTGTATATGTGTATGTGTGTATATACATATACTTCCAGACATATATATGTCCATCTATTTTTAAGATCTAAATATGACAGGATATTGGGCAAAAAAATGTCAGGATCAGTAAACAGATAATTTTTTTTTCCTCCAGGAATTAATTCCAATTTGTTCAAAAGGAAGATGGGGAAGTAATTTCTGCACTGGGGCATATCGTCTCTAATTATTTTTCTGCATACACACATACACATATACTCACTCCAAATTGTAATTAAATTTTATTTGAGTTACCTCATTTCACTAATTGTGACTAATAGTTATTATCATATAAATTTAAACACATGCACACAAATACATATGTACATAAATATATAACACTCGTATATGAGTACGTTTGCATGTATCTATCTGTCTTTCATCCATCCATCCATCAGGCAGCTTTTACACTGCAAAAAGGTAACTATAAACTAGAGAGACTGACTTTAAGTCCTTCCTATTTTACAGTCGTGGAAAACTTATTTTGACCTCATACTTCCAACATGGAAACAATAGATCTGTCAGACATAGAATTAATCAAAATCATGAAAGAATATGCATCGTGTGCTATGACGGGCAATAACATGAAACAGATATGTCTACACTACATTCTGAAGGCTTCACTTTAGACAAGAAAGTATTAGCAATGCTGGGGGAGATGTCTGAGGAACTGCTGACAAATTGTACGCTTTCTATAGGGACGTGGATCTTGTTCAACTATTAAACTCACTGACCTTCTTACTTTTTGATAAACAGCAAGAATGCTATATCTACTCTATCTTTCAGTTCTTTCTGAGGGTAGAAACCACTGCTGTCTTGAATCTGCGCTTCCTCAATGGGGGAAAATATGACTTCACCTGGAGCTGGGGAATGAAAAGACAGGTATATTATAGATACGAGATGGTACTGGTTGTCACTTTGCTTTGTGGTATTATGCCCAGCTCCTCAGCCTTGCTAAAAATCTTAGAGAGACTCAGTCTGAGTCAGGGTCAATCACTTTCAGGGATCTTGTTTTGAGTCCCTGACTGTGTAATCATTTTTGGTCAGGTTTTTCCTTTTTCTTCTTCTTTTTTTCTTTTCCTTGCATCCTGCAGGCCTGATTGTGACAATATTTCTCATTACAACTTTGTACTGAAGCTTCTTTTGTGAAGGTGCTGATGAATTGATCTTCATCTGAATAAATAGGTTGTGACCAGAGAGATAAGCAGCAACTCAACATACGCTATCGTCTTCAGTGTCGTCGTTCACCATGCTCCCGCCAACACAGATCCTCCAAGGGGCAGGGGAAATTTCATAATTTCATTAATTCTCAGTCATCAGACCACTGTAATCATTTCCCTTTACTAGAGGGTAGACCCATGAATGGATGGATAAATGTCAGAGAATAAGTTTTTTGTAGATTGAGAAAGACCTAGAATTTCTTACAGCACTGGCTGTGAAACAGTTAAAGAGCAACACCTCCCATGCTGCTGAAAAGGGAATCCATAATGTTGCTGCTTTCATCTCAGACTCCATCAAAGCAGTGGCTTTCTTCACCAAAGAGAATGGAATAAGACCCTTCCTATTGCAAATAGCATCAGGCCAACCAAATAGAAAAATAAAGTCATTTCTGGTGTTAAAATATAGCACAGTATATAACTTCCTCTTGCAGGTTACCACCTAGAGTTCAAATCTTGGTTCCACTACTTTTCCCTGGAAAAACTACTTAACTCATTCTAAACTCAATTTCCAATTTTTAAAAAATGGAGTAAATTTTTTCACCTTTCAGAATTGTTGTAAACATTAAATAAGAGAATGAGGTAACATGAAACAAAGTAGGTGATAGTAAACATTCAATAAATATTAATTCTCTTCTCCCTACTTTTGTCACATTTGGGAGTGAGGAAAACCTATAATTTGGTAGACTTTTGTGAATGAAAAGACCAAGGCCATCTACAAATAGTAAAGACCCTGAATGTCAGTCACTAGAAACACAGGTAAGAATTCAGTGGAACACAAAGATCAGTAGAAATAAGATAATATAAAGTGATGACAAGTGGGTTATCTGGTTAAGCATTATCACCAGGGGTTTAGGGAGGAGGAAAGCCATTGGTACTATCCCCAGAAGAGGACCTTGTGAGGTAGTATTGCATAAGTGTTGAAAGTATCCACTGGGGAGGCAGACTGCCTGGTTTTGAATCCAAGTTCTATCATTAGAACTACATGATTTTGAACTAGCTATTTTATTCTGTGTGTGTCCCACTGTAAAATGGAAATGATATTAATGGAAACCCAAAGGGTGATTTTGACGATTACATGACTTAATATATATGAAGTACTTACATGAGTGCCTGGGACATGATAATCAGCATTTAACAAGGCCAGCATGTATGTGTGTGTGTGTGTGTGCACACACTTTTACATTCATCTAATAAATTACATATTGTCATTTCAGAGTAAGGAACAGTCATTTCTGAATAAATCAATTTGCCATTTCATAAAGCCCATGGGCTCTTGCAGAAAATTTTAAACACAGAGGCCTTGGCTGGAGAGAATTATATCTGAATAATTCAGAAAAGATACAATGCTTATAATTGATAAACAGTATTATCCTTTAAAGGTGGTGCTTCTAAGAGCATAGAATTTAGGTCACTTGCATAAGAATCATTTGCGACACTTGTTTTAAAAGGAAGGTCCCTAGATCCTGTTCCTAGGGTGACCATAGAAATATACTCGACTGATCAAACCTGGACATGTTTGAGAGTGAAAGGAATGACTATAAATAACTGTACCAGGTTAACAAGCATAACTGTACCGCCCTGGGTAAAACAGAGCATAGGGTATCCCTGTACATCCCAGAACTACAGCACTTTCGAGTGCCCCAGATTTGTAGTTCTATTAAGTTTTCATGATGATTCTTTTGTGGTGTCAATTTGAGAAAGGCTGTCTTGAATTGTATCATTTTAACAAAATTTAATTAATGCAGGAAGTCTGTGAAATTTATATCATACCTGCATTTGCTAAGGATATTTCTCTGTGATCAGGAAGAACATAAAAGAGAAAGAAAAGGACCACTTATTAACCTTCTACTTTCACTCAAGTTTTCCCTCCCCTGGGCATGGCACTGTCTTCCATAGTCTACAAAATAGGTTTACAGATCTTTGTTTGCTCTTGAAATTGAGTTAACCTCATGTGATTATGGTAAACCACATTCCCCTAGCTAAGGAACCAGCTCTATAAACAATTTAAAGAGACTGACTCTGGGAAGAAAGGAGGCACTGCTTAGCTAACTATCTTAAATAAAAGGACAGCAAGAACAATCAGTAGGAATTAACCCATCATACTCTCATCCAGCTTACAGCATCTATTACCAGAGGTATAAGACTCCCAGTCATCTACCAGACCTCGGAATCAATCTCCCGAAGCTCTAACGAAACCTGTAGTCTGACCTAAACGTCTGCCCTTTTTCAGGCTCTCCCCAAACCCTTCAATTGCCTTCTAAAACAGTCTCTCATCAGCATATTTCCCTTTACCCTCAACATTTTATGTGAACAGGCTCTTCTTGCATTTGCCCTAAATTAAATGTAAATATTCCTTGAGATCAAAGCTGCCCTGCAGCCCTCCCAGGGGAGGGCTCTCCCATGACCTATCCTCACCTCTGAAAACATGTCCTGGAGTGGGGGAGGTTTCCTTCATACTCTTCATTGCCATGAGAGACCATCTCTCTTTCCTCCTCCTTCAGTGACTCAAGAGTCTCTGAAGCATGTCTCCATACCACCCCATCTACTGACCAAATGATCATGCCTTCTTTCATTAAAAATATTTAGAATTTGCTCACTGTCTTTGAATAAACTTGAATCACTGTTCTGTTCACCAAAATGGTCGATACTCTAGCACTCTGCATTGTCAATTTCTTGTTCTTTTCACTTCCAGTGATCTTTCCCTTAACTTCAGCCAATCAGTCTCATGGTGTCCACAGCACGGTGTTACCTTTAGCTCCAAAATCTTGATTTTAATCAATCCTATCTCAGTTCCCATTTCCTGTCCTTTAAAGTCATTTGTTGTGGTTCTGCAGCTGCCCTAGTTCTAGTTGCCAATGAAACTACCAACCCATGAATCACCACTTCACTTTTCTTTCTGTCTCCTTGTTTTGTTTTCACTTTCTTTCTTTCTTTCTTTCTTTTCTTTTTTTTTTTTTTTTTTTGTAACTAAGCTTAGACACCATGATTCATCACTTCAAGCAATTCTGTGTAAACAACATCAACTCAATTTTGGTTCTTCTCCAAAATGTCAGGTCCTAGTTGGTAAAATCTAATCTTCCTCTTACTTCACTACTGTATGTGAACAGATTAAATAAATAGAGAAAAACACCAAACTCTGTTGACTGGACTTATTCTAACTTGTGACCACACATCTGAAGTGGGACTGTAGTACTGCCAGAAATTCTATACTCTTTTCTGAGCAGTTTACTCTCTCATTTTTTAAGAGGAGTATTTCACACCTTTTCCTCCTGAATATCCAGTAAAACCTAATCCTACATGATTATCAATCAATGACCTCAAACTTTAATTGAGAAAATAGAAGCATTCTGAATGGAATAATATTCACTTGTCTCCCATCATATCTGCTAACCTGCCTGCATTGGGATCAATATACTCTGCCTTTCCTCCTATTAAAATTGATAAACTGTTGCCACTCTATCTAAAGCCAACCCCTGCACTTGTGTGCTGGAGGCCAGTTCCCTTCACCTGCTAATGGATTTTGCTTTGAACTTGTCATCTCTCTCATCTACATCAACTTTCTCCTCTACAGCAAGTCATTTTATCAGCATATTTACATTTAATAATATGGCAATAGAAAAGCAAAATTCCCCCTTGACACTATATTCCCCTCTGACTTCTTTCCCATTTCTCTGCTCTTCCTCTCAACAAATTACTCTGAGTTATTTATATTTGCTTCTTAAATTTCATCACCTGCCATTCTCCCTCAACCTATTCCAATCAAGACTTTGTCCTGGTCATTTCAAGGAAAACACTCTGGTCAATGAGTTTTACCTTGTTAAATCCAATATTCAATTATGTGTGCCTATCTCATTCCCCCTCTCAACAGCATTTGACACAACAGAAATACTATTTTCACTTGGCTCCCATGATACAGATTCCCCTAGTCTCCTTTCTACTTCATTATCAGCTCCTTCTCTGTCTTCTTTACTAGATCTTCTTCCTGATCTCCAAATTTTCTAATGCTGCAAGACTCAAACTTCACCTCTATTTATTCTCTTTATAGATAATTTTGTTTAGGACATGATTTTAAATATCAACTAGGTCATAAATATCAGCTAGTATATATAAATATCAACTAATATGTACTAACATATGTATGCATTCACTGATAAAACAGTATGACATTTGGAGTTTGCTCCAAAATAATATAAAAGAGAAGAAAGGGGAAGGAATATGGATGAAGTAAGGTTAGCCATGAGTTGATAATTATTAAAGCTAAGTGATGGGAAATTTGGATTCATTATACTATTCCATATCATACATATATATTTGGTTGCATGAGGACTTTTATTTGTGGCATGTGGTAATCTAGTTCCCTGACAGAGAATGAACCTGGGCCCTCTGTACTGGAGTGTAGAGTCTTAGCCACTGGACCACCAAGGAAGTCCCAGTAACATATATTTTTGAGATTTTCCATAAAAATATTTTTTAAAATACCGTCTCCAATTTGCTTCTCTAGCTCCCAAACCTTCCAAGTTATATATATGTGTGTGTGTGTGTGTATATATAAAATTTTCTATTCCACATCTTTTCTTGGATTTCAAAGTCAAAAAATTAACATATCAAAAATCGAACACTTAATGTTCCTTTGTGTCAAATTTATGCTTTCCGTATGTCCCCAATTTTAACAGAGGCATTGCAACAACCCTTTGGCTAAGGCCCCAAACTTATAAGCCGTTATTGAGTTCATCTTTATTCTTGTAAACTGCTGCTGCTACTACTAAGTCGCTTCAGTCGTGTCCGACTTTGTGCGACCCCATAGACGGCAGCCCACCAGGCTCCCCCATCCCTGGGATTCTCCAGGCAAGAACACTGGAGTGGGTTGCCATTTCCTTCCCCAATGCATGAAAGTGAAAAGTGAAAGGGAAGTTGCTCAGTCGTGTCCAACTCTTAGCGACCCCACGGACTGCAGCCCACCAGGCTCCTCCGTCTATGGGATTCTCTAGGCAACTACAGCTTATCTGTTAACAAGACTTATCGGTTTACCTTCCAGAATATAGGAAATTTGTATCACTTCTTGCCATCTCCAGAGCTACCGTTCTCACCCAAGCTGCCATCACTTTTCACTCAAACCACTTCAGGAGGCCACAAGCTCATCTTATTTTCTTCATTCTTGTCCTCAAAGAATCTATACCCATTTGGAAGCATGGTGACTTAAGAGAGTTTTTATAATTCCCTTGGTCATTCTTATAGTAGTGTTCTTTCTAATTGAAAAAAAAAAAAAAGAAAGAAAGAAATCCAGAGTCTGTACGATGGACAAGACCCTGCGTGGTCTGTTGTCTGCTTACCTCTCCAAACTCATTTGCTGCACATGTTCTTCCCTTTTATCTCCTCCTGCTAAAATGGCCTCCTATTGCCCTCAACTATGTCAGGCTCCTTCTTACCTTAAGGCGTTTGCACATGCTTCTCCTGCCTGGAATGTTCTCCCATATGTTCACATGGCTCATTCGTATCTGGGTGTCAGCTCATTAAGAGCCTTCCCCGACAAGCCTTTCACCTGTCAGAATCTTATCTCTTGCTTTATTTTTCTTCCTAGCACTGACTGCTACTTAAAATTGTATCCTATCCATATTATTTTATTTGTTCATTTTTTGTTCCCCCGACTACAATGCAAACTTGACAAGGGTCACCTTTTGCTATTGAATCTGTGGAGCCTAGATAGTGAACACAAACATGTGTAGATGATACAAACAAAATTTTAGACTCTGCTATGTGTTTTCACATAAAAGTACATGTATATGCACATGAGAGAAAAAAACCTGTGGCTAAGTAAACAAGCTTTTTCTATTTCATATGCTTCTACGGAGTGTCAAGCTTGGCTAATTCGACAGGTACTGAACACCTCCACAAAGGCAGACCAGCACCCCAGAGGGATAGCTGGCTCCAATGGAGCTATGAATTCTCCAGAAGTAGTCAGCCTAGGCTTAATAGTTTGTGCTGTTTCCCTGATAGTTTCCTTTACCTACACACCACCCAATCTCTTAATTCCCAAATTATAAAACATGCAAATTGCCACAGGGGAGACCAAGAAACCAAGAGACTACCTTCTTAGTAATTCAGTATTAATGAGGCTTTTACTTTGAATGATAGTTCAAGAATAATCATCTCCACTCCTCTGACCAGGTATTTTCAATAAATGAACTACAACCCTAGGCAATGTGTAAACACTGGATTTCACCAATCCTCAGTCAGAGTTCTCTTTTTTAGCTAAGCACAGAGTGAAGTTCAATCACAGTTTGACTCTACTAAACAGTTTGTGAGTTTACTTTACATCATTCTGAGCTTATTTTGCCCCAGTCTTAAAAGTTGTCATAAAAGTAGAAATTTATTTCTAACGTTCTTCCTAATAGGTGGCTCTTACCCTAGTTTATGAGGTCAGTTATAATGCACGTTTAGGCCAAGAGAAAAGTCTTAGTACAATATGAATGCCTCATGAACTTGAAACAGTACATTCATTTGCAGTGATCTTTAAGAAGATGTGTTCTCAATGTGTGCTTACAAATACTTTCATTGGGGGTTTTAGTCACTGACCCCTGGCTTGAGTGCAATTCATCCAGGAAAGAATTGGAACAAAAAAAGATGTGTTTCTATTTCCAAAATATAACAAGGGGGAAGAAAAAGGTCAAAAAGCTCATTTCCTTATCACAGTGTCAAAATCCAATGAATTTATCTGCACATTTCTTTTTCTCCTTTGCTTTTCTTTTACTCCCACCTGCCTGAATTGTACCTGTGCTTATGTGATACACCAATGAAATAGTTTATGAAGCCCAACCATCTGTGCCTTTTTCTTCCTCCACTGCATAAAACCATAATCCATATACATAAATTCATAATCCATGTGCATTGCTTATAGCTCTATTAAGATAGTGAATTTTCCAGTGCAATTAAACTATGAGCTAAAGAGATGATTGCAATTTCAGACTGTATCATAAATACTCAAGCCCTTACAGCTCTACACCTGGTGAGAAATTGGGACTGATTTGTATTTTGAAATACCTTCAGGTAAAACGGAAAGAATAGCATAAAGCCACAAACTCTTTTCCCCTAGATATGCCAACTCTCACTATCCAAAATCAGGATGTAAAAGAGTTCGATATATTTAGAAAACATCGCTTGCTCTCTGAACCTGTTCTGTGAAACAAACAAACAAACAAACAAACAAACAAAATCTTCATAGATTCAGAAACATTTGTATCCCTTGCTGATTAAATCTGCTATTTGAATTCACATTATCCAAATCCAGGAACTGAATAGATCTGGTTAGTGAAATATACTTGCACTCTGAAACCACAGCTTTGCCACCTTTTAACACGAGTCTACATTATAGAAGGCAGTAAGAACTAGTCTTGTTTTATAGGATTTGTAGCAGGTACTAAATGTCACATTCTATAGATAGCAGCAAAGTCACTTAGGGTATTGCTAATTCTAATGATTAAATTGCTCTGTGCATTCATTGGGGCTTCTTTAGTGGCTCAAATGGTAAAGAACCTGCCTGCAATGTAGGAGTCCTGGGTTTGATTTCTGAGTTGGGAAATCCCCTGGAGGAGGGCAGGGCAACCCAATCCAGAATTCTTGCCTGAAGAATCCCCATGGACAGAGGAGTGTGACGGGCTGCATCTCATGGGGTCACAAAGAGTCGGACACGACTGAGCGACTAAGCATGCACACACACGCATTCACTAGCAGTGTTGTAAGATCTCTTCGTGAATTTGTTATGATCATAACACACAGACAATCCTAATCATTCAGTCATCAGAAATCATTGTGAACTAAGTGAAGCAAGCCAGACAAAGACAAATATCTTATGATATCACTTATATGTGGAATCTAAAGAAAAAAAGACATAAATGAAGTTATTTAATAAATAGAATAGACCTACAGACATAGAAACAAATTTATCGTTACTAAAGAGGAATGAGGTGTTCATGGGTGTGATAAATCAGGAGGCTGGAATTAATATATACATACTCCTACGTATAAAAGAGATAACTGATAAGGTCCTACTGTATAGCACAGGGAACTATACTCAATATTTTGTAATAACCTACAAGGGAAAAGTACCTGAAAAAAGAATACATACACACAAACACACATACACACACACACACACACACACATACATATATATATATATATATACATATATGTTTAACTCTTTAATCGGAGAAGGCAATGGCATCCTACTCCAGTACTCTTGCCTGGAGAATCCCAGGGATGGGGAAGCCTGGTGGGCTGCCGTCTATGGGGTCGCACAGAGTCAGACACGCTGAAGTGACTTAGCAGTAGCAGCATATGTTTAACTGAATTGCTTTGCTGTACAGCTGAAACTAACATGACATTGTAAATCGACTATACTTCAAAAATAAATAAAGAAATAATTGTGAAGGATACAATGAACTATATTGTTTCCATTCCCCAAGACTATATTTGAAGCCCTTTGAAAGTGAACTGCACTTGATTAGGTCAGTTTAATAAAACCTGGATTTCACCTGGCATTTTTATGGAGCTAAGTACAGTGCCTTTCTGAGACATGATATTCTGTTACTTATGGAGTAACAACAGATTTACTTATAAAGGTTTATTTTGAATTGTCTTCTGAGCCATGAAGTAGAGAACTCTGAATTCAAGGAAGAGGCAAGTCTGGAATGAAGATCGGCGTGGAGGAAAACTTGTATCTGGGAAAGTGAAGTCGCTCAGTCGTGTCCGACTCTTTGTGACCCCATGGACTGCAGCGTACCAGGCTCCTCCGTCCATGGGATTCTCCAGGCAAGAGTACTGGAGTGGGGTGCCATTGCCTTCTCCAACTAATTCACTAGCTTAGTATGCAATAAAATAACAGAGGCTTTGAATAAGCTAAACTGGCTAGTAACAACTAATCAGTTTTCTTCAGTGATCACTGTTCTACATAGGCAGGATAATTAATAGTCTTTCTGGTCTATCTTCAACTATTCTTACACTACATAATCAATTAGAGACATCTTTTACAGATATATGAAGAGAACACAGGTAGCTTTACGTAAGTTGAGTTTGTTAAATCTATTTGTTATGACAAGGGATTTCTGACACAAATTGCTCGCTGCACACTGAACCCTGGAGAAGTGATGAAACAAGACAGCTGATGTTAGGAGGTATATGGGCGTGGGGTAGGGTGAGAAGTCATGGATAAATTAAAAACTGGCAAGTATCTGCTGAAGCAGAGCCACTTTTTAGGGGGCATAAGAAAAACTGATAAGTCACCATTTTGGTCTCTTTAGAGAAATCCATTTGTTGTTAAGAACTTAAGACCATTTACTATCATTCATGCTGCAAAATGCAATAGTCACACTATTTCCAAAAGGATCCTAAAAACTGTAGTGCAAAAGAAATCTAAGAAAATAAATAATTAAGCAGATATATATAAGAAACTTGGAACTAAGGGCCATACAGAACCATGTTGGTTTTGAACTTTCAAAGATCCATCTGTTATTTATATGTGAACATTTGTATAACTCAAGGCTGATTGTGGCCAGAGTGATTCTGTGTTGGGAGTTTTTAGGACATAAAAGAAACAGTTTCTCTGAGGCTCAAAAATCATGAGTACGCCAGAAGTTCTTGGTCCAAACTCAAGTCTTTGGGCCAAAGTTTGTCAATGAGATGGAAGGTATGAACACGTCATTAGTCAACTGAATGGATTTTACCTAAGGTGAGTGAGCATTTTAAGTGGATAGCTTCAAGCATCTATCTGGCAGAGGATGGATTTGCTACAATTACCTTTATTTTTATAATTTATTATAGAGATGTAATTTTTATTTAGTGAAGTGCAGAGACCTGAAGTGGGCAGTTCTTTTACAAAAGCGGACACTTGCATAGCCCACACTTCATCAAGATGTAGAACGTTTCCAACCACAGAAAAATTTCCTTGTGGCATTTCTAGTCCATCCCTCTTCTACCCGAGGGGCAACTATGCTCTGCTTTTTCAGCACTGTAGGTTAGTTTTCTCACTCTAGAAACTTATTTAAGTAGAATCCAGTGATACATATTCTGGTATCTGACTTCTTCTCCTCAAAATGTTTTTGAAACTTCTCTATATTGTAGAGATTTTTCTTTCTTATTGCTGAGTAGTTTTCCATTGTAGGAATATAGCAAAATTTGTTTCCCCATTCCCTCGCTACCAGTATTTGGGTTTTTTTTTTCAGTTTGGAGCTATTACAAAGAAAGCTGCCTTTAACATTCTTGATTAAGATTAATATGTTTTCATTTCTTTGGAATGGGATTGCTAGGTCACATGGTATGTAAATATTCAATTTTATAAGGAACTGCAAAAAATTTCCTAAAATGACTGTAGCATTTTACACTTCCATCAGCAGCAACTAAGAGTTCTGGTTGCCTCCACGTTCTTAATGTTTCACTCTTTTTTTTTTTCCCATTCTAATAACTGTGAAATATCATCTTGTGAATTTAATTTTAACTTTCTTGATAATTAATGATGATGGTACTTATGAATATATTATAGCCACGCCTTTCTTTGTGAAGTGCTGTTCAAGTATTTCCCATTAGTTTTATTTTGCTACTTTTATATTATTCTACTGCATAAATTCTTTAAATATTTTGGATATTAGTCCTTTATAAGATACATGTATGAAAATGTTTTCTTCCTGCCTGTGGCCTATTTATTTTTCTTAATGGTATAGTTTAATTAACAAAATTTTAAAATTTTGATGAAATTTGCATTATCCATATTATTTTGAGTTGTGCTTTCTCTATCATATATGAGAAAACTTGATGCATCCCAAGAGCTCACAGTCCTCTCCTATCTTTGCTTCTGAGAAGCTTTATGGTTTTGGCTTTTATGTTTAGGTCTGGGATTCCACTTGAATCAATTTGTGTACATACTATGAGGTAGGGGTTGAGTTTCATATGTAGATATCCAGGTCATTTTCTGAAAACCATTTCCTTTCCTAGTTGACAACTATAGTTTTTAACTGTTAACATTAATTAACCTCCATTACTTTTACCAATATGGGAAATGTCACTTTAAATGAAATTGTCCCAGACAGATAATATTCCATACCTGATAGATACACCTAGCACAGAGGAAGAAATTACTTGTCCTTTGACATATCTTCTTTAATAGATTAGGATTTAGCTTAAATATCCCTATCTTCTCTTAACACATTCATAAAAACAGACTTATGCTGCTAGGATCTTGTTTTTTGATGTGAGTAGTACCCTGGACAGGAACACCTAGCCAAGGGGAACCAGTGGGAGCTGAAATCCCCTCTGTGCTCTACCTGTCAAGCTGCTTCCCCTTGGGGACACGGGTAGGGAGAGTTACATCTACAACATGAAAATGTCCCCTTTGTCCACAAACAGGAGGTCTTCTGCGTAACTCATTCAGAGGCAATACTTAAAGGTTTACCTAAAGGTGACACCTTTTCAAACTTGTATAATGCAGCTTTATGTACCAGCATAGGCTCTGTACTGCATATCTAACCTTTCCTGAACCTGCAGTGCTTAGTCATTGCTTGTTCTAATAGTAACAAGTTTCTTCAATGTAAAACTGGAGAGACACAGTAGGGACCCTGCCTCTGTTGCATCACTCAAGTTTTGATTTTTTTTTTTTTCTCACTTGTGCTATTTGTTGCCTTGTTACCTTCCTTGATAAAATAGACATGACATTCAGGACAGTCTTCTCCCTGACTAATGGCTTGGTGAATTCCATCTAATTGCAAAATCCATCACAAATGTTAAGATGGTGCTGTGTATTTTAGTCTGAACAGTGACTGTACAGACAATCACCTAAGGGCATTCTGTTAAGCTTTTTGAAGACCAGCTTCTTTATTCCCTCCACCTCCAATCCCTTCATTTTCCTGGTTCCAGGGTACCTCTCTTGCCATGGTCTCCATGTTCTCAACCATCAGAATAAGCACATGGATATGAAATTTGACAGGTTAGATTGCCACAGTACTTACAAGATTTTAGAGATTCTGCCTGAACGTGTCTGTTTCTATATCAGATGCCAGCAAACTTTTCATTCGCATATCCCTCTTTAGAGCTGAGGAAAGCAATTCTAAGAAATTTAAAGAATTGCCCAAGTTTAGCTAGCAATTTAGAAGCAGAGCTGCGTCTAGAACCTCTGTCTCCAGGCTAGTCTTGACAACAACCTGCAGGCTTATTCTCTCCTCATAATTCCAAACTCCTTTTATGTTAAAAAGGGAAACTCTGTTCCTCTTCCCTTTAAGCTAAATAACAAAGCATATCAGAACTGGGCAGGAATAGGAGAGGCTGGGGAAATGGGAAGATATTTGAGCAAAGAAGAAGTGGGGAATATTCACTTCAGTGACTTGGAAGGGAAATTCACTAGGAAAATGCAGTTCTATTGTTGGGTAGTACTGAAAACCTGTTTGAAACCCATGGTCTTATAATTAAAGTAGGGCAAGCTGGTATAGTACTGTGATGTTTTCCAAGTCAGTTTACCTCTTTAGATGGATATGCAAAAAGATCAGTATTTTGTATGTAACTAGGTTTGGGATTTCATTCCACATGTAAGAAAGTCAAAGAGAGGGACCAGGGAGGTAAGCATGTATGGAAGGTAATGATTATACTGAAAAATAATGTCATCTTCTAAGGAGCCAAGTGAAGACATGAGAAAAATGTTACTCTATGAAAAAGAATTGGTCTTGATGGGGCCAACAACTTGTTGGAATAAATGAGTTTGAAATATAAGAAAGACTGGCAGGAGGAAAAAGGGACTGCAGAGGATGAGATGGTTGGATGGCATCACCGACTTGATGGGCACGAGTTTGAACAAGCTCTGGGAGTTGGTGATGGACAGGGAAGCCTGGAGTGCAGCAGTCAGTGGGGTCACAAAGAGTCAAACACAGCTGAGTGACTGAACTGAATTAAAGCAGCTATTTCAGTCACTGAGTTATTGGTAGGTCTATATTCTATACAACAGAAGAGGCAGAACAACAGAGAATGAGCCAGTTACTGGAATCTGCAGAATGGCAGGCTGATTGAAATAAAGAGTGATAGGGCATGATGTAGTCTGATGAGGAGCTAAGGGTTTTGAAAGAAGAGGGAAGAAACGTAGTCTGAAACAGGCAAAGAGGAGCAAAGACCTCAAATCAAACTCAATTCAACCAACATGGAGGGTACAGAGAGGAAAGCAGCCACCATGGCAATATCTGGACCCTCAAGTAATAGTCACGGTTCCATTAAAAAAAAAGGAGTTCAGTGACATGGGGACTTTTAATGATGACAGGCTGAGAGTTCTAGGGGCATAACAGGACCAGGAGGGAGCGACTGCTAAATCAAGCTGGATGAGGGGTTGGGCATCTCAGTATGGGGAGATGGATGAGTGGATGCATGAACTTCCAGGGGTGACGGGGATGAGAGGCATGATGCTGTCTGTTCTGTTGGTCTTGTGGGGGAAGGTGACTACACACAGACACATAGACATCCACACACATACTAAGTGTAAGGTTTACTCAGAACAAATTACTTAGTGTTTCATGAATTGGTGGGGTGGGTAATATGTATGTTTCTGAAATGTATCAGTGTTTGTTTCTGTGCTTTTTATAATTTATTTTCATCTTGGAAAGGGATAAGGTAGCAAAAGAGGAGATGTTTGGAATGAAGTTACTGTGTAACTAATTCAGAAAATCAGAGAAAAGCTGCAAGAAGGGCTGTCTGAATTGCTTAAGCTTTTTTTCTCAAATGCCGTGATACGTTGTTAGGCACAGTCACATCCATGAGAATGAAAGAAAAGATGAACACAGGAGCAACAACAATAATGAAACAGAAATACTGCATTTTCAAGAGAAGAAAACATCAAGAAAACTAAAACAAAGTGCTTCTCATTTCCTCTGGGGATTCCTGTTACATAATTTCCATTTTAAATGAAGCAAAAATACTTTCAATAACCAGAGAAACACTTAAAAATTAAGAAACACTTGTTCTAGTTAATGTGTCTGAATAGTACTAAGGAAAAAAGTCTCCCCCAGGAGGTCATTATTATTCAAAAATTACTCTAATTAGGTCATGAATACATTAGGCCTTATTCAGTGCCAACAAGAGAAAAAATAGAATTAGAAATGTGACATGCATAACACTCCCAATGTGTTAGGGTGATTTTATTCCAAAATGCCATTAAAAGATGAAAAGGTCACCCTGTAGGGAAGTAATTGGTACAGCACTCTTGTAACTGATTAAAGGGGCTTTTATTTAGGCTTTTTTTTTTTTTTGCTTGCTTTAAAAATGAGTCTTTCTAGATAGAAAAATGTATGTGTGTTTATGTATGTATACACATATACACATAGATGTAATTCTGATTGGATGACTGTTTGGCTATTTTAAGACAATAAAATAGCAAAAGAGAGAAACAAGAGCACTTGATATATCAAGATAGACACACTTGTATACTGAAAGCAAATTGCAGAGAATATCTTTAGAAAATACTTTAAAAGTATAGTTATTTTCTTGTATGATTTTTTTCATTCAATTACTTTATCTCTGTGGTTTCTTAGAATATCTGCTGCATAGCCAAGTTCTGCATTTAATTAGAAAAGAGTATGAAATTTTAATGAGTTGGTAAATCCCAAAGTAAGAGGCTAGGAGGTTGAAAGCCTTTTATTTTTAATATTTATTTTTTTCTTAAAGAAACTCAACAGACTCTGATAATAAAATCCCTGGTGGAGTTTGATGGCTGAATTTGTGAATCTCCAGTAAGTAATATCAAACTGCACACCTATAGCCTAAATAAAGCATCCACAGGGTTTACACATGCATTTATCTCCTATCAAAAACATAAAAAATAGAGATACTGATTTACCCGTTGTAGCATGACTTCTATCTTTCCTATATAATCTCATAATGTGAATGTAGCTTTCCACAATGACAGTTTGCAAACTTCATCAGAAAAAATTACTTTCTTTAAAACTTGCTAAAGTCATCAAATATGCAAGAATTCCATTTAGATGACATGATGTCTAGATATGAAACAACTGAAAATTCACCTTTTGCCCTTTATCATTAGCTTACAAATATTCCATGTCTTACTGTTCTTTAAGAATTCTGAGAGTGAACTGCAGGTGGGATCAGGTATACCAGGTGTCTAAGTGATTTAGTTTTGTAATTCCTAATGATAGTAGGGTTAATTTGTATTCTCATTCCCTCATTTAGCCACTCAATCATTCAGCAATATATTTCTAATTGTGACTTTTTATTGTGACATAATATCAGAATTACAAACAAATTGTAAGACTTCTCATACATGCTATCTTTATTTAGATTCCCGAATGTATATAGAAACACACAAAAATAGATACTCTGAACCATTTGAAAGTAAGTTACAGATATTATGCCTCCTTTACTCATAAATATTTCAGTATGAATTTTCTAAATGTAAGGATATTCTTCTACATAAGTACAGTATAATTCTCAAAATCAGGGAAATAACAATACACAAATATCTAATTTATAGATCTTATTTAGATTTTGCCAATTTCTTGACAATTGCTTTTTTAATATATAGGATGCTATTGTAATAGCACATAAAGGGTAAAGGACTTCTGAGAAAGTGAAAGATAACAGGAGTTTGCTTATGAGAATACATTTAATTTTAGTGGATAACATATTCAGTACCTTTTAATTCAATACAAAGTACTAGGTATCAACTTTTATATATAAAATAGATAATGTAACTTCCATTTGCTGAGTACTTATATTGAGTCAGGCACTATATTATTATCTTCATGTGAACTCTTTAGTTTCATTCTTATAAAGTAGCTATTATTTTATTCAGGAAGAAACAAGGGCTCAGAGAGAATAAGCAACTTTTTGCTCGCAGAGCTGGTGCATTAGTTGCACACCTGGAAGAATCGTCCAAATCTTTGTCACTTCAAAACCTAAATTCTTATTCATGCCACCATTTTTCTCCTAGCATGAAACCACAGATACTGATGATGCAGTTCATACTGTCCTGGAACTTTTCATTTCCTGGAGAGAAATATATAAATACAAACTCAAAACTTCAGAGTTGGAAGTCTATCTTCATTTAAAGTTGTAACCCAACTGTTGACCTGCCCCTGGTGCTTCAGTCTTCCTATTCCTCACCTATTTTCTGCTTAGCCCTTATCATAATTAACTCACTATATAACATGCATATTTAGTAAGTTAATATTGTATTTTTGTCCCACACAAATGTAAGTGCACGCAAGTAACAAATTATTGGTTTTGTTTTCCCACTGTTCAGTCCCCAGCACATAGACAAGTACATTGCATAAAGTGAGCATTAATATAATATTTGTTGAATAAAATTCCTTCAAAAAATTGAATTCCTTCATAGGCTGTGAAAAGTAAAGACTGAGTTACTCCAGGTCAAAGTAATTTAATGACATGAAATGTCATTGAGTTGAATACAAACAGGACTCACAGTGAGTGATACAAAAATAGAGTCCCATGGGAGGACAGAGAAAGAGGAGATCTAGATGGGACGAGGGAGAGGAAGCCTCACAAAGCCGGAAAGAGACAAAGTTGACCATAAACAGTATGCAGAAAACCTTTAATGAACAAAGACACTGGTGGGGAAATTAACAGGGTATATTAGATGACTAGAAATAGAAGAGAGGAGGGCACGGCAATCTGCTCTACTATTCTTGCCTGAAGAATCCCCATGGACAGAGGAGCCTGGCAGGCTACAGTCCATGGGGTCACAAAGAGCTGGACATGATTGAGTGACTAAGCACAGATATAGAAGGAGGTCAATTATGGGAAATAATGAAAAATCGGAAGAAATAATGCTGGCAGATTATGAAAGGTTTTTTACTTTATGTAGAGAAGTATGCATTCCTGCAGGTACAGTAAGTTGTTTATTTTCTAGCAGAGAAACACATAAATCATCAATAAGCTAACTTCATTTTTACCCTGTGCAAAAGCAGTACAATTGATAAGAACAAAATAGTGATTTTATTTCCTAAGTTAGTCTCTCATTTTAATGCATTTGATACATCATTGCTCAGGGAATAACTGAACAAATCATACCTTCAATTGATATTCAGAAATACCAATAAACTGTAAAATAGTAAATAATAGAAAGAGACAGCTGCCAGACATGGGACAAAGAAGAGAAAATATGTATGGATAACATTTAGCACCACAACACTAGTGAGATGAGGCTCTGACCATTCACTTGTCTCTTTTTACATTTCAATTCATACAAACCAATCCCAGATTTAGGACTGTGTAATTTTTGGAGCAGCCATCATTTTCTGGTCATTCTGACTTAGAGCCTAAGTTGATGAACATAGGTAAAGGGCAATCTTTAGGTGAAGCAACAATGGTAAAAGGAGCTATGAACATAGCTCTGATATAGGTAAAGAGAGATTTAAAAATAAAGTATGATGTATCTCCTCTAAAATCAAACTTTCATTTGCTTTGTATCATATTGTTTATGTCTTTTTTTAAATCACTCTCTCTGATTTGTTAAAGATTATTATTCTTATTTTACAGGCGAGAAAGCTAAGGATCAGAGGGGTCAAGAAGCTAAACACTCACACCCAGTGAATATAAAAACCAGAATCTTTATTTAGATCCCTTAGCTTCAGGTTTTCTGCTATTTCCATTACATCATACAACAAGTGTCCAAGTTGGTTATCTTTGCCTATTTTGCCTTTGTGATAAAAGTAGCAAACATACTTCCTCATTTAATGCACAGTTACCCAGTGGGTAATGACATTATGTGATTGAGAAGTACTGTCACGGATCCATGGTAACGGAAACTCCTGTCTTTTCCAGTAATATTTGTGAGAAACTTCTTGATAGCATTACCAAGCCTGAGAGGAATAAGACACACTATCTTATTATTACTACCAGCAGCAGTAGGAAGCTGCTGGCTTCCTACTTTATTCACAGATTTAAAAAAGTGTATTATTACAAATACTACTCATTAATACATGTTGATCAAACAATAAGCCAGAAAAGCTATTAAAAAAAGGAAAATAATAATCTTCCTCCTTCATACTCTGACCTCCATTTCTATTTCTAAAATGAAAACTCTGTTTTAGTCTAGTTTTGTTTTTTATTAGCACTTTTTCTTCTTTTGAAATATGATTTTCAGACTTTTTCTTAAAATAAAATTTATTGCTTCTTGTGCATAATATAAAAAGTATCTTCCCGGAAGATTTCAAAAAAAGCACTTAAGCAAATTTCTGGTGCCATGTCTTCTTTGGTATTTGGCTGTTTGATAACATTTTCAGTGTTTGTTTCTGGTAATTTATCTGATTAGTTACTATGTATTTTATGTAAATTTAGATAATTTCCAACATTTCAATCTTTAATTTCATTCATGCTTTCAAACTGTTTTTCAGAGAAGTTTAGAAAAATATTCCATTATTGTTCTTCTAATTTTTTTTTCCTCTTGGAGACATTTGATTTGCTCTTATTTATGATTTTGTACCTTCTTTTTTCATTATACTGATCCCTTTACTTCTTTATATTTTTATAATCAACACTTAGATTTATTTATCATCATTTTAAAATTTAAATCTTTAAATGTCCTCAGAAATTTAAAATGTTTGTTGTTCTTTTCCTACCTTTTCAGTTGAATAGTTCTCAAGCATTATTGTTTAGTTATATAGTACTTCAAGGCCATCATTTTCCTCCAAAGACATTTTTAATATGCATCACAGAGGTCTTACCGCAAACACTATTCTCTAGGTATTCTGTATGTTCATAAGACATGTGCTGTGTGTGCTGAGTCACTCAGTCATGTCCAATTCTTTGCGACCCCATGGACTGCAGCCCACCAGGCCCCTCTCTCCATAGAGATATTTCAGGCAGTAAACTGGAGTGGGTTGCCACACCCTCCTCCAGGGGATCTTCTCAACCTAGGGATTGAACCTGGGTCTCATGCAATGCAGGCAGATTCTTTTCCAGAAACTACCAGGGAAGCCCTCATAATACATAAATTATTTATAATATATATTTTGCTCATTTTATTTAATGTCCATGTCATTGAAAACATCAGTTCAGTTCAGTTCAGTTGCTCAGTTGCGTCCGACTCTTTGCGACCCCATGAATCGCAGCACGCCAGGCCTCCCTGTCCATCACCAACTCCCGGAGTTCACTCAGACTCACATCCATCGAGTCAGTGATGCCATCCAGCCATCTCAACCTCAGTCGTCCCCTTCTCCTCCTGCCCCCAATCCCTCCCAGCATCAGAGTCTTTTCCAATGAGTCAACTCTTCGCATGAGGTGGCCAAAGTACTGGAGTTTCAGCTTTAGCATCATTCCTTCCAAAGAAATCCCAGGGTTGATCTCCTTCAGAATGGACTGGTTGGATCTCCTTGGAGTCCAAGGGACTCTCAAGAGTCTTCTCCAACACCACAGTTCAAAAGCATCAATTGAGCACATGGGTTTATATTTTTGCCAATGGTTTCTGGAATAATTATAGTTTGGCAAAAAATTAATAACAATAAAATAATAGTCTGTACTATTTCTTTTTGGTTTTAAACTCATTAAGGATTTCTTATGAAGCTAACATATGGTCAATTATTTTGTAACCCATAAAAGCAAGTTTCACTTTTTACTTTCTAGGACTGAAGTTTTGTATATACTTAGTAAAGTAAATATATTAATTATATTATTCAAATTCTTTGGGGCCTTTTATTTTATTTATGATTTATTGGAAGCTAAATCTAAAAAAATCTAATCAAACACATAATTAGAGAGAGGAATATGACCTAAACAACTACCAAGACACAGTGCTAAGTTGTTTAAAAAATGTTATTGAAGTATAATTGACATATTATACTAGTTTCAGGTGTTCAACTTAATTTTTCAACATTTGTATCTCTTGAAAAATGATCATCACAATAAGTCTAACAAACATCCATCACCATGAATAGTTACATACATACATCTGAAGATCTATTCTTAGCAAAATTCAAATATGCACTACAGTATTATTAACTAGAGTCAATATGCTGTACACTACCTTCCACAACTTATTTATACCTTGCATTTAGTATAGTACCCTCAAGGCCCATCCACATTGTCACAAATAGCAAGATTTTAATCTTTTTATGTAGTAATATAGCTGAAAAAGCAAGAGAGTGCCAGAAAAACATCTATTTCTGCTTGATTGACTATGCCAAAGCCTTTGACTGTGTGGATCACAACAAACTGTGGACAATTCTGAAAGAGATGGGAATACCAGACCACGTGACCTGCCTCTTGAGAAATCTGTATGCAGGTCAAGAAGCAACAGTTACAACTGGGCATGGAACAACAGACCTGTTCCAAATAGGAAAAGGAGTACGTCAAGGCTGTATATTGTCACCCTGCTTATTTAACTCATATGCAGAGTACATCATGAGAAATGCTGGGCTGGATGAAGCACAAACTGCAATCAAGATTGCTGGGAGAAACATCAATAACCTCAGATATGCAAATGACACCAACATTATGGCAGAAAGTGAAGAAGAACTAAAGAGCCTCTTGATGAAAGTGAAAGAAGAAGTGAAAAAGTTGGCTTAAAGTTCAACATTCAGAAAATTATGATCACGGCCTCTGGTCCCATCACTTCACGGCAAATAGATGGGGAAACAGTGGAAATAGTGCCTGACTTTACTTTGGGGGGCTCCAAAATCACTGCAGATTTTGACTGCAGCCATGAAATTCAAAGAAGCTTGCTCCTTGGAATGAAAGTTATGACCAACCTAGACAGCAAATTAAAAGGCAGAGACATTACTTTGCCAACAAGGGTCCGTCTAGTCAAGGCTATGGTTTTTCCAGTAGTCATGTATGGATGTGAGAGTTGGACTGTAAAGAAAGCTGAGTGCTGAAGAATTGATGCTTTTGAACTGTGGTGTTGGAGAAGACTCTTGAAAGTCCCTTGGACTGCAAAGAGATCCAACCAGTCCATCCTAGAGGAGATCAGTCCTGAGTGTTCATTGAAAAGACTGATGTAGAAGCTGAAACTCCAATACTTTGGCCACCTGATGTGAAGAACTAACTCATTTGAAAAGACCCTGATGCTGGGAAAGATTGAAGGTGGGAGAAGAAGGGGATGACAGAGGATGAGATGGTTGGATGGTATCACAGACTCAATGGACATGAGTTTGGGTGGACTCCAGGAGTTGGTCATGGACAGGAGGCCTGGCATGCTGCAGTCCATGGGGTCACAAAAAGTCAGACACGACTGAGCAACTGAACTGAACTGATACCTCAATGTATATATAACTACATCTTTCTTTTTCATTCATTGTTAATAAATACCTAGGTTATTTTTATATCCTGATTATTATAAATAATACTGCAATGAATATGAGCATGCATATATCTCTTCAAGATATCAATTTCAGAGGGATTTCTGGATCTTATAGCAACTCTATTTTTAGTTTTTTGAGGAATCTCCATACTGTTTTCCATAGCAGCTGTAGTGTTTTACATTTCTACCAATAGTGTAAAAGGGAAAAATTTAAATATGTCCTAAAATTATATTTCCTTTGAAATATGAATTACCAGTCTGTCACATGTATATAGGGCTTTGCAGGTGGCTCAGTGGGAAAGAATACAAACCTGCAGGAAACACAGGTTTGACCCCTCGGCTGTGAAGAATCCCTAGAGAAGGGAATGGCAACTCACTCCAGTATTCTTGCCTGGGAAATCCATGGACAGTGGATCCTGGTGGGCTACAGCCCATGGGGTCTCAAAGAGTCAGACACGACACAGTAACTGAGCGTGCACATCCATGTATGTGCTCAGAGATCTTAGTGGTACATATTAAATTATTTTTTTTTTAATTTAAAACACCAAAACAGTCATCTCAGGAAGCATTTACAGGTTGGTAATCGAATTCTATCAGTATGAAGAAGAAAGAGCCAAGCCATACACTTCTCCTAGGGTCTTGATGTTCTCTGCTAGAGGCAACGCTTGCTAAACATAGCCCTTTCTATCCTAAGTTTCCTGGGGACAATCTGATCATTAGAATCTTATCAAATAACCTATTACTCTAAACTTTTAAAGCATGACCTTGCTCTGAAATCCCCTTGAGGGGGAAAAAAATTGTTCAAATATAAGTTCAATACTTCCCTCTAATATTTATTTTTTCCAACAGAGTTAATTTGGGTGAAGACAGATAATATAAGTAGGATTTAAACACAGAGTTTCATTAAAGTACCATCACTATCTGTAACAGAACTGATCTCTGGATGCATAGATGGAAACATGATGATCACACAAATAGTTCATTTCCATCAACGAAAGCATAGCTTCCTCTCTGGGTCTTTTTGTGGTCATGAGTGTTTCAAGTCTTTTCAGAAACTGCCAGCATGTCCTTTCTTTGATAAAGGATTACAAAGCGGAGCTGAAAAATATGACATGGATCCTGAAACAGCAGATGTCTAGGAGTGAACCAAACACCAAGGAATATAGAGCACCATTTCTTTTTGTTGTAAGACAAAGGGATTCTCTTCTTTGATGAAGGCTCAGTTCTAGGTATTTTGTTTTAATAAACAATATCCTATATCCTATCACTGTGGCCAGAAGAGGTGCTTACTAGTTAGATGACTCATTTCTTCAAAATATCATGCAAACAAATGCACTGTTTAGAGCAATACTATCTTTCCCCTCTTACCCATGCTGCCTATCCAGAGTAGGCCTGTGTTGGCTTTGCTGCAAATATCAAATGCTGAGAATTCTGGAATGCAGCTGAGGACAATGTTTCTCAAAATGCACTTCCCAAACATCTGAGTCGCAATCAAATGTGTACCCCATCTCTACTGAACTGGAATTTCTACAGCAATTGGCTCAGGAAGCAGTATTTTTAACAAACCATCCAGATGATTTTTGCCATGCATGTTAAGTCTCTTCGGTCATGTCAAATTCTTTGCGACCCTATGGATTGTAGCCTGTCAGGTTCCTCTATCCATGGGGATTCTCCAGGCAATAATACTGGAGTGGGTTGCCATGCCCTTTTCCAAGGGATCTTCTTGACCCAGGAATAGAACCTGTGTCTTCTGTGGCTCCTATATTGCAGGCAGATTCTTTTCCGCTGAGCCACCGGGGAAGCCCTCAGATGATTCTTAGACGTACGAAAATTTCACAGCCTTCAGAGATTTTCTTCTCAAACCACCGCCGACATATATGATGACACTGATACATATTGCTGAGTTACTTAAAGTGGCTTAAAGAAAGTACTACAATGGCCTCATGCCTTTGAAACCATGCTTACATGTGGTAACGGATAGCCATAAACCTAAAAATATTAGCTGCATTTTATAAATTGTGCTCCATGGAAAAACGATTAAATCTCCTGTGCCTATTGGAGCCTCTTAAAACAAGGTTTTTATAAGACTTAAGTTACTCTTATTCTGGGCACTTGAAATACAAACATTTCAAGATCCCTGCTCTTGCTGAAGCATATAATTCATCTTATGCTACACTTGAAATTATTATCCCTCCTAAAATTATATGAAATATTATGCATATACCCTTTTTATGAGGGCTATGGGTTGGTTCAAAGGTTTCAATGGATCAAAAATGGCATAAGTTGCCCCCTAAATGCATGGAGTCATTCTTGTTCTTTTAGAATGTCTCTGGGATGTAGGAGATCAGAGTTAGCTCTCTAATCTGGTTGTTTTATCTAGGAAGGCACTTTTTGTTCTCTTCTATAACTCATATAGAGATTGATCTCTTCTGTTTGCTGAGTTTAGCTGCCTCTCCTATATTGGGATTTAGGAGAATTAATGCAGGTGTTTTAACACAAGGTGGCTTCCCTGGTGGCTCAGACTAGAAGAAGCTAGAGGAAATTCTTTCCTGGACTCCTTGGAGGAAAGATCAGTAAAAGCATCTGCCTACAATGCAGGAGATCCAGGTTCGATCCCTGATTCAGGAAGATCCCTTGGAGAAGGAAATGGCAACCCACTCCAGTACTCTTGCCTAGAAAGTCCCAAGGACGGAGGAGCCTAGTAGGCTACGGTCCATGGGGTCACAAAGAGTCGGAAACAACTCATCGGCTTCACTTTCACTTTTGCACTTTTAACACAAGGGGGTTTACTCACAGGAAAAATTAATAATAATACGGTAATATTGTCTTATCTTACATTCACTGCAACCTAGAAGAACCTCAGAATGCTAAATGATAGTGAGTCATACATACTTACACAGAATAGGATTGAGCTGAATATCCACACACACCTTGCTTTCTTATCTATTTTTTTTTACAAGTCAGTTGTAGAAAGCCTGATGGTGATGATTGATGTAGTAGGCTGAATAGTGGTCTCCCAAAGATATCTAGTTCTAATCCCTATAATTTGTGAATTATCTTCTTTAAAGAAAGGATTTTTATAGATGTAATTAAGTTAAGGATCTGAGATGAAGAGATTACTCTGGATAATCTGGATGGGCTAATTAAATTCCATCACAAATGCCCTTATAAGAGAAAGACAACAGAAAACAACACACAGAGAAAGGATGGCAATGTGAAAAGGAGGAAGAGATTGTAGTGGTGCACCCGCAAGCCCAGCAATGCTGGTGCAGCTGCCAGCAACTAGAAGAAGCTAGACAAAATTCTTTCCTGGACTCCCTGGAGAAAAGATCAGTTCAGTCATTCAGTTGCGTCTGATTCTTTGTGACCCCATGGACTGCAGCATGCCAGGCTCCCCTGTCCTTCACCATCTATCGGAGCTTGCTCCAACTCATGTCCATCGAGTTGGTGATGCCATCTAACCATCTCATCCTCCGTCATCCCCTTCTCCTCCTACCTTCAGTCTTTCCCAGCATCAGGGTCTTTTTCAATGAGTAAGTTATTCACATCAAGCAGCCAAAGTATTGGAGTTTCAGCTTCAGCATCAGTCCTTCAGATGAATATTCAGGACCGATTTCCTTTAGGATGGACTGGTTGGATCTCCTTGTAGTCCAAGGCACTCTCAAGAGTCTTCCCCAACACCACAGTTCAAAAGCATCAATTCTTTGGCACTCAGCTTTCTTTATGGTCCAACTCTCACATCCATACATGACTACTGGTAAAACCATAGCTTTGACTAGATGGACCTTTGTTGGCAAAGTAATATCTCTCCTTTTTAATATGCTGTCTAGGTTGGTCATAGCTTTTCTTCCAAGGCAAAAGCATCTTTTAATTTCATGGCTGCAGTCACCATCTGCAGTGATTTTGGAGCCCAAGAAAATAAAGTCTGTCACTGTTTCCATTGTTTCTCCATCTGTTTGGCACAAAGGATAGAACTACTGAATTCTGGACTTGGGGCCTCCAAACTGGGATAGAATAACTTTCCATTGCTTTAAGCCATCAAATTTATACTAATTGTTAGGAAACTAATATAGCTGCCTTGCTTCATACCATGTGCCCAGCATGATGTGCTAATTCCCTAGGCAGCTTGGTTCAGTCCTAGAGGAAAGTTTTCAGAATCCTTTATTTATTCATGTACCTTTACAACAAGGCTCTAATTGCCTGTGTGACACTATTTTTCTGTTCCTTGGGACATGAATTGTCTAAGACATTCTGCCTGTGAGCTTCTGTTTTCTACTCTTCAGCAGCTTCTCAGCTGTCTCCTTCACCTGACCAGTGTACTTGAAGAATACAAACTACTTGTAGTAAAGATTTCTGTAATACTTAATATGATTTTAAAATAAAACAGCAATAAAATGCTTTCCATAAAAAGTATTAATAAATAATGGGCATTTTAAGTTATTTTGGCTTATGTGCTGCACTCTTTTCCTCCAAAAATTAGCAGAACTAAAAATTCAGTTCAGTTCAGTTCAGTTGCTCAGTCATGTCCGACTCTTTGTGACCCCATGAATCGCAGCACGCCAGGCCTCCCTGTCCATCACCATCTCCCGCAGTTCACTCAGACTCATGTCCATTGAGTCCATGATGCCATCCAGCCATCTCATCCTCGGTTGTCCCCTTCTCCTCCTGCCCTCAATCCCTCCCAGCATCAGAGTCTTTTCTAATGAGTCAAGTCTTCGCATGAGGTGGCCTAAGTACTGGAGTTTCAGCTTCAGCATCATTCCCTCCAAAGAAATCCCAGGGTTGATCTCCTTCAGAATAGACTGGTTGGATCTCCTTGCAGTCCAAGGGACTCTCAAGAGTCTTCTCCAATACCACAGTTCAAAAGCATCAATTCTTCGGCGCTCAGCCTTCTGCACAGTCCAACTCTCACATCCATACATGACCACAGGAAAAACCATAAAATATGGCATAAAATGAAAGACTAGCATTGGGATGGCTAAAAAGTTCATTCAGTTAATGAATATGTTGGTCAGTTAAGTTCTCGGTGAAAATGAAAGAAAAAAAAAAGTCTCTTATGCTTATTTAAGAACAAATGAAGTTTTTGGCCAACCTAATATTTTAACATATCAGAATTATACACATGTGACAAATTGAGTATGGACACAACATATTTGTAGTTCCTCCCATCAAGAGGTAAAATCTACTTCTAATAGTTTAAATTTGGCTAGCTTTTTATGACTTGCTTTGACCAAAAGAGAATGTAACTTTTTTCTCTTTGGGGAGATATAATAACATATAACATTCATTGTGTTAGTTTTAGACATACAACATATAATGATTCAACATTTGTATATATTGCAAAATGATCACCACAACAAGTATATAACATACATCGTTACAAATATTTTTCCTTTGTGATGAGAATTGTTAAGATCTACTCTAAGCAACTTTCAGATATGCAATACTGTATTATTAAATATAGTCGCCATGCTGTACGCTACATTTCCATGACTTATTTGGTTCACCAAAATGAAAGCACGTGAGTTCCAAAGTCTGGGTCTCAAGAGACCTTACAGATTTTCCCTATGCCTCTTGGAGCAACTGCCTTGTGATTAGCATGCAAGGAAGCTGGGTCAGCCTCCTGTGAAGACAACTGAGCATCCTTCTTCTAGAACTAACTGCCCCTTGTCTCAATGAGCCCATTGTGTATCTTTCCATCCAGAGGACTCCGCTATGAATGCAACCATGTAAGTGAGCCTGTGTGAAACCAGCAAAAGAATCATCTGACCACCTCACAGAATTGTGAGAAACACTGTTTTTTTTAAAGCCACTAAATCCTTAGATGTCTCGTTATGCAGCAAAAGATAACTGATGCAACATCCAAGGAGTGTTTTCCTTCAGAGAGATTTACCTATGAGAATTGCCTTCAGATTCTATTTAGAAGCCACACTCTCTACTCTGGACTGACTTGTGTCCCCCTCCACCCAAAATTCATTTGTTGAAGTTCTAACTCCAGTACCTCAGAATGTGGGTGCATTTGGTAACAAGGTTTTTAAAGAAGGAATGCAGCTAAAACAAAGTCATTAGGGTGGGCCCTAATCTAATATGACTGGTGTCCATATAAGATAGGAACATCTGGACATGTACAAGGGGGGAACTGAACACACAGGGAGAAAACAGCCATCTGCAAGTCAAGGACAGAGGCCTGGAACAGATCTTTTCCTCACGGCAGTCAGAAGAAACCAGCCCTGCCAGAAGACACCTTGATCTTTGACTTCTAGCCTCCAGCACTGTGAGAAAATAAATCACAGTTGTTTAAGTCATCCAGTTCGTGGTATTTTATTACAGTGGCCCTAGCAAACTAATACACCCACCCAGGCCCCCTCCTTCCTGCACACACAAATACAAACATTGTTGCTCCTTCAAGAAAAATGAAAAAATACTAAAGTAAAAATGGCTATGCCAAATTTGAATATCTACCTTTCTAATAGGTAGATTAGAATTCTTACTCTCAAAGAATGCAGATTTACTTCTCTTAGGGCCATCCAAATAACTCGCAAGAGACTCTAGAAGCAATTTCCAGGAGAACTCCTTAAATATTTTGACAATGACAGCATAATTAGAAAACATACTGCTTCCTTTGGTTAGCACATTGAAGAGAAAAGCCATATATTTATAACCATATATATGCATATATATATATATGTATATATAGAGAAAGAGAGAGAGAGAGAGAGAGGGAGAATTTCATCAGTTGCCGTTGCTTATTAAATTGTCTCCAACTCTTTTGTGACACCATAGACAGTAGCCTGCCAGACTCCTCTGTCCATGGGATTTCCCAGGCAAGAATACTAGAGTGGGTTGCCATTTCCTTCTCCAGGAGATACAATTATTTTTTCCCCAAACAAAAACCATCATTCTTTTACAGCCACATTTTAAAATATATTTTACCTTGTCCCTCATTTGGTACATGTTTTGGGGGTAGCTCTTGTCTGTTCAAACCTCTATATTAACCAGGAAATAATATGGTCTTGGAGTTAAACAAATGTGCTATGACAACAATGCCTCAGTTCATTTTACGAGTCCATTGAATCTAACACAGCTCTTCCCTCCTAACCATGCATCTCCACCCGTCCTCGTCTTTGGCATTATTAGGTAAGTAGGAAAAAAACTTTAATAACAAAGAAGATAAAAAAAAAAGAATTTTATTATCTGAATTGATGGGAATAGGAAGAGTGCCAGTTAGACAAAAACCCTAATAAAGAATGGATTAATTTCTGCATTCTCAAGTGGTTTCATTTGATTGCTTCCCTTGCTATCTCTCACAAGATATATAAGTAAATGAAAGAGTTAGGGCTACAGATTTAATAACTGTTGTTTGTTAAAGCATAGAGATATAATTCCCTGACACTTCCCTGCCAATTAAATCTCAGGTAAACGAATCTTCCATTTTGTATCAATCTAGAGTGATGACAGTCACTATATTAAAGAATTATGTCAAAGCAACCAAAAAATGTGACTGTCTAGTTTTTTAGTTGGTAGAGTACTAGGTAGGACAACCTTGTTTATATTCCCTTTCCCTTGACTGTGCTTGGTTTGTCTTATACAAATCAGAGCTATTTCTTTCTAAGACAATGGCCTGGAGAGCTCAAAGAATATTAGCTCTGGGAAGAATTATAATAGTAATTCTTTGGCCTACTCAGCCAAATACAAATCAACAAGTCTTTCTCTAAGTTAGAAGTGCCTTTCTCTAAATGCCCAGGTTAATATCTAATTGTCTCTACATGGTAGAAAATGGCAAGGTTGTCATGACAACTGGGTGGAAAGCTTAGCTAGAATAATGTTTTCTTTTAAAGGAATGAAGCAATTTCAAGCTTTTTAGTGCTATCTGGAATTACAGAAATTGTTTTATATCCCCATTTTTAGATTGCAGAAGGTGATTGATCATTTTTTAAAAAGTGACTTGAAATTCCCTTAACAGGTTTTTGAAAAAGTGTTTTTTTTTTCTCTCTCTCTCTCTCTCTCTTTTAGCTTTTTTTTTCTTGTTTTTTGGTAGCAGAATTCTACTCTTGTGAATGAAGCCAATCGTTCTCTTATTCATTAGTTCACTGGACCAACAGCACCTGAATAAAATGAATATTTAACTGCAATTCATTTGATTGGTATATTGTAAAACTATCCTAGAAATAAACCTCTGGTTACTAAATGAAGAGAAACAGTACATTTCCTTTTCTACTTTGCAAGATAGAAAAGGAGATGTATATCTGAAAATTTTCAAATTGATGCCCACTAACGAGACATGGCTCTGATCCTTGGAAAGAAACACGCATGGTTCTCTCTCTTTTTATTCTCCTTTTCTCTTTTCAATACAATTTTCTTTCTTCTCTTTTGAGAAACTCCTTTAATTAGAGTTCCTCATAACTACATAGGGACTTCTAGAGTGAGTGTCGCCTTTGGCCATTGTATCTAACCATTCTGAACAAATGACGGACAGAGTGCTTTAGATAAACGAACTGCTATTTCTGTAACACTAGAGGTGCTTGTTAGTCACTCAGTTGTGTGCTGCTTTTGTGACCCCATGGACTGTAGCCCACCAGGCTCCTCTGTCCTGGGATTCCCAGGCAAGAATACAGGAGTGGCCTGCCATGCCCTCCTACAGAGGATCTTCCTGACCCAGGGATCGAAGCTGGGTCTACCTGCACTGCAGGTAGATTCTTTACCATCTGAGCCACCAGGAAAGCCCCTAGAGGTGCTTGGGGGTAGCCCAAAGGGAGGGGTACTTTTCAGAATATTTGCTTCTGGGAATATGGACCTCAAAGTGAGGGGGAATTTATGTGAAAACCTACTATAAATTTTGATATCACTGTGTTTACCTTTCCTATTTCAAGACCAGGGAAAGGCTCATAAATCAGAGTGAAACAGACTCTATATGACAGGAGTCAGGATGGAAAATGACACTGATCGCAAAAGCAGCATCAGTACTGGATGCAGGGCTGGGACAGCCCCTGGCAGGGGCTGGAAGGCAGTGCCAGTGCAACAGAGTCTTCCCAGTAGGAATCTGGGGATAGCTCCGATCTCAGTGCAGGGGCTTTCCTCGTGGCTCAGATGGTAAAGCGTCTGCCTGCGATGCGGGAGACCCAGGTTTGATCCCTGGGTCAGGAAGATCCCATGGAGAAGGAAATGGTAACCCACTCCAGTACTCTTGCCTGGAAAAGTCCATGGACAGGGAGAGGCTACAGTCCATGGGGTCATAAGGAGTTGGGCACGACTGAGTGACCTCACTTCACTTCACTTCCAATCTCACTGCAGGTATCAGGACCAAGAGGTCCAGAATGAAGTAACAGGGGCACCCCAGCCCATGCTCTGCTTAAGGGCAATAAAATGTCAAGGGCAGAAAACAGAGAGAAAGAAATTATCAGAAAAAAATTATCTTGAGAGTGTGGCCACCAAACAGATTTGGGGGCCATGCCCCTAGCCTCTGAACAAAAACTGATAACAGAAAGTCAAGGTCCCCATTATAAAAAGACTGTAAGCTCTCTGTTCTTTATGTTCACTCATTTGTTCAAAATAAAAAACTTGGTAGACAGCTTGGATTTCCCATTTTCCCTCATTTTCCACATTCAGTCCTTTACCTATACCTCCCATA
The DNA here is from genome assembly GCF_042477335.2 of Ovis canadensis. Taxonomy (NCBI): domain Eukaryota; kingdom Metazoa; phylum Chordata; class Mammalia; order Artiodactyla; family Bovidae; genus Ovis; species Ovis canadensis. The sequence goes on from NC_091245.1 coordinate 185,175,188, forward strand.
CAAATACTCAGTCCATCAACATTTCCAAGCCACTGTCTTCATCAGGGGAACTCTTAAAACAAAAACCTTGATTCCACTTTTCTCCTTGCTCATGTGTCCTTCAAACAATAGGCAGGCTATTCTTTTATAATTCAAGTCATTTAATGCCCCTATTTAAATATCTTCCCTGGTTTCCCATTGCATTTAGAATACAATCCCAACTCTAACATATAGTGCAAAGCCACACATGGTCCTTTCCCTTTGTAAATCCCACCTTCATCCTCAGCTACTTTCCTTGGCTCACTATGCTGACTCTCTCCTCCTTTGTGTTCTGAGAACAGTCAGCAAATGGGGCTAAGCAGTCCTGCTGCCCAAAACACTGGAACAGTGTAGGTTGGGAATAAGATAGAGCTTGACTCCATTCTGAACAAAGACTTTTAGTCCCTCTCCCCCATCACCTCAGTGTGGGTTTGTAATAATTCTGCCAATGTTCCCAGAAACATACAAGCCTATTACGTGATCTGGATACAGGGAAAGGGCCCTCAGTGTTGGAAATCTGTTATATGGGAAAGAAATGGCCTCCTAAGCGCGTGTGCCGACGCACATGCACCTATGGGCCTGTCACAGGTTCCTGAGGTGGCAGACTCTAGGGGCCATTGAACAATCTAGCCCTTTGGTTAAGGAAAGAACAATAACCTTGGGCCCACCCAGACTGTGATGCGTTTGCTTCTCCTAACCCCCTTGCCCAAGGTCAGGGGCAGTGGCTGGGAGGAGCTACCCCACACCCGAGGTCAGGGGCAGTGGCCGAGAAGAGCAACCCCACGTCCAAGGAGTGGTGGCTGAGCAGACGTAGGAGAGCTGAGAGGAGTTACTCCATGTTCAAGGTCAGGAGGGGTGGCTGTGAGGAGACACGCCTCATCCAAGGTAAGGAGCAGCAGCTGCGCTTTGATGGAGCAGTCATGAAGAGATACCCCACATCCAAGGTAAGAGAAACCCAAATAAGACGGTAGGTGTTGTGAGAGACATCAGAGGGCAGATGCACTGAAATCATAATCACAGAAAACTAGTTAATCTAATCACACTAGGACCATAGTCTTCTCTAACTCAATGAAACTAAACCATGCCATGTGGGGCCACACAAGATGGGTGGGTCATGATGGAGAGGTCTGACAGAATGTGGTCCACCAGAGAAGGGAATGGCAAACCACTTCATTATTCTTGCCTTGAGAACCCCAGGAACAGTATGAAAAGGCAAAATGATAGGATACTCAAAGAGGAACTCCCCAGGTCAGTCGGTGCCCAATATGCTACTGGAGATCAGTGGAGAAATAACTCCAGAAAGAATGAAGGGATGGAGCCAAAGCAAAAACAATATCCAGCTGTGGATGTGACTGGTGATAGAAGCAAGGTCCGATGCTATAAAGAGCAATATTGCATAGGAACCTGGAATGTTAGGTCCATGAATCAAGGCAAATTGGAAGTAGTTAAACAGGAGATGGCAAGAGTGAACGTTGACATTTTAGGAATCAGCAAACTAAAATGGACTGGAATGGCTAAAATTAACTCAGATGACCATTATATCTACTACTGCGGGCAGGAATCCTTTAGAAGGCATGGAGTAGCCATCATAGTCCACAAAAGAGTCTGAAATGCAGTATTTGGATGCAACCTCAAAAACAACAGAATGATCTCTGTTCGTTTCCAAGGCAAACAATTCAATATCATGGTAGTCCAAATCTATGCCCCGACCAGTAATGCTAAAGGAGCTGAAACTGAATGGTTCTATGAAGACCTACAAGACCTTCTAGAACTAACAAACACCCCCAAAAGATGTCCTTTTCATTATAGGGGACTGCAATGCAAAAGTAGGAAGTCAAGAAACACCTGGAGTAACAGGCAAATTTGATCTTAAAGTACAGAATGAAGCAGGGCAAAGGCTAATCAAGTTTTGCCAAGAGAAGGCACTGCTCAAAGCAAACACCCTCTACCAACAACACAACAGAAGACTCTGCACATGGACATCACCAGTTGGTCAACACCAAAATCAGACTGATTATATTCTTTGCAGCCAAAGATGGAGAAGCTCTACACAGTCAGCAAAAACAAGACTAGGAGCTGACTGTGGCTCAGATCATGAACTCCTTATTGCCAAATTCAGACTTAAATTGAAGGAAGTAGGGAAAACCACTAGACCATTCAGGTATGACCTAAATCAAATTCCTTATGATTCTACAGTGGAACTGAGAAATAGATTTAAGGGACTAGATCTGATAGAGTCCCTGATGAACTATGGACGGAGATTTGTGACATTGTACAGGAGACAGGGATCCAGACCATCCGCATGGAAAAGAAATGCAAAAAAGCAAAATGGCTATCTGGGGAGGCCTTACAAATAGCTGTGAAAAGAAGAGAAGTGAAAAGCAAAGGAGAAAACGAAAGATATAAGCATCTGAATGCAGAGTTCCAAAGAATAGCAAGGAGAGATAAGAAAACCTTCCTCAGCGATCAATGCAATAGAGGAAAAGAACAGAATGGGAAAGACTAGAGATCTGTTCAAGAAAATTAGAGATACCAAGGGAACATTTCATGCAAAGAGGGGCTCAATAAAGGACAGAAATGGTATGGACCTAACAGAAGCAGAAGACATTAAGAAGAGGTGGCAAAATACACAGAACTGTACAAAAAAGAGCTTCACGACTGAGATAATCATGATGGTGTGATCACTCACCTAGAGCCAGATATCCTGGAATGTGAAGTCAAGTGGGCCTTAGAAAGTATCACTACAAACGAAGCTAGTGGAGGTGATAGAATTCCAGTTGAGTTATTTCAAATCCTGGAAGATGATGCTGTGGAAGTGCTGCACTCAATATGCCAACAAATTTGGAAAGTTCAGCAGTGGCCACAGGATTGGAAAAGGTCAATTTTCACTCCAATCCCAAAGAAAGGCAATGGCAAAGAATGCTCAAACCACCACACAGTTGCACTCATCTCACATGCTAGTAAAGTAATGCTCAAAATTCTCCAAGCCAGGCTTCAGCAATATGTGAACCGTGAACTTCCAGATGTTCAAGCTGGTTTTAGAAAACGCAGAGGGAGATCAAATTGCCAACATCTACTGGATCATTGAAAAAGCAAGAGAGTTCCAGAAAAACATCTATTTCTGCTTGATTGACTATGCTAAAGCCTTTGACTATGTGGATCACACACTGTGGAAAATTCTGAAAGAGATGGGAATACCAGAGCACCTGAACTGCCTCTTGAGAAACCTATATGCAGGTCAGGAAGCAACAGTTAGAACTGGACATGGAACAACAGACTGGTTCCAATTAGGAAAAGGAGTACGTCAAGGCTGTATATTGTCAGCCTGCTTATTTAACTTCTATGCAGAGTACATCAAGAGAAATGCTTGGCTGGAAGAAGCAGAAGCTGGAATTAAGATTGCCAGGAGAAATACCAATAACCTCAGATATGCAGATGACACCACCCTTATGGCAGAAAGTGAAGAGAAGCTAAAAAGCCTCTTGATGAAAGTGAAAGAGGAGAGTGAAAAAGTTGGCTTAAAGCTCAACATTCAGAAAACGAAGATCGTGGCATCTGGTCCCATCACTTCGTGGGAAATAGATGGGGAAACAGTGGAAACAGTGTCAGACTTTATTTTTTGGGGGGGATCCAAAATCACTGCAGTTGATGATTGCAGCCATGAAATTAAAAGACGCTTACTCCTTGGAAGGAAAGTTATGACCAACCTAGGTAGCATATTCAAAAGCAGAGACATTATTTTGCCAATAAAGGTCCATCTAGTTAAGGCTGTGGTTTTCCCAGTGGTCATGTATGGATGTGAAAGTTGGACTGCGAAGAAAGCTGAGCACCAAAGAATTGATGCTTTTGAACTGTGGTGTTAGAGAAGACTCTTGAGAGTCCCATGGACTGCAAGGAGATCCAAGCAGTCTATTCTAAAGAAGATCAGTCCTAGGTGTACTTTGGAAGGACTGATGCTAAAGCTGAAGCTCCAGTACTTTGGCCACCTCATGCGAAGAGTTGACTCATTGGAAAAGACTCTGATGCTGGAAGGGGTTGAGGGCAGGAGGAGAAGGGGACGACCAAGAATGATTTGGCTGGATGGCATCGCCGACTCGATGGACATGAGTTTGAGTGAACTCCAGGAGTTTGTGATGGACAGGGAGGCCTAGCGTGCTTCAATTCATGGGTTCATAAAGATTCAGACACGACTGAGTGACTGAACTGAACTGAGAATCCTACAGTCTTTACTGAATTGTGTGCTAGAATCTTGCCAGTGCAAACCACTAACTAAAGTAATCGGAAGTGTTCCCACTCAGGTTGAGTGGATTCAAAAGGAAGGCAAGGAACCCAGTGCCTAGAGGAATCATGAAACAAAAGTAAACATCTCCCCAACAATGCCTCGGGGCTGATGACAAAACCAAGAGGACCCCTGTCCCTTCAGGTATCACTCCTTTGAAGAAATTTAAGTATATGGCAGAGCAATTAGAAGCAGCACAATGGAGTGCATTGCAAGCGCCCCCTTCACTACCTCAATCAAAATATTTCCCTTGTACAAGGAGCTCATTCAGAGGAGATGTAAGGAGCTATTTCACCTGATTCTCCAGGGTGAGCATTGTGTCATGTGAGCCCGCCAGCACTTTGTGCTCTAGTTTCAGCCTCTTATTTCTTCACTGCCTAGAGTAGACAAGGCTGTCACTTAGAAGATGAAATACATTTGCAAATTAATTAACTTTGTCCAGCAACTGGAGAATTAGATTTCTGTTAAGGGTTCTGTCTGAGTGATGGATTCTCAAGACATTGAAGGAATTAAATACCACTTTTTTTTTTCTTTTTACTTTTTCCTGCCATAAGATCATACACACAGCACTCATTGTTCCAATTCTTTCATCCATATTCCACTTATGACCACATTTCACCTACAAAGATAGCAAAATTTGCTTTGGTAAATGATGACTCTTGTGAGGATTTTTAATCTCTATAAACTCCTTATCAATTCATTACAAAACCAAGGAGCTAATAAATATGAGGTTGAAGAGTAGGAGGCAGCTGCATTAGAACAGCACATTCAAAGAGTTTCTTTCCTTGACTGGCTCTTTGTTCTGATTTTGAAATTCACAAGGCAGAGGCCAGTAGAATATAAAGTGGAGACCAGAGTTTACAGGATCCTGGATGTGCAACCTAAGCCCATTAAGAGATTTTGCAATTAAAAATCTCAGGCAGGAAAAAAAGCATTTCAGTTTCTCTCTTGACCAGTATAAAAGCACAACAGGATCCTAATGGGGACTACTGCGTTCATTTGTCTTCACTTTGGATTTAAAACAAGATACGCAGAGCACTGTTTTAATGACAATGGCACGTATATCTGTACATTTTGTACATTTGTACTGTTTTAATGACAAGGACATTAGGGGAGCATTACCCTAATAAAACAGAGAAAATAGGAAGACTATTTCAAGTACGTGTTTACTCAGATTGTGGTTAAAAATGAGGTCCTAAAACTTCAGTCTTTTTCTTTTTCCCTTTCTCTTTTTAAAAACAAATATCACATAATCAATGTACTGAAGAATCTTGACTTATGCCTATTATACTTTTAATAATTTATTTCTGGCAAATGAATAAGCAAAAAATATAATTACTAGGAGACTATATTCAAAATGGTGAATATGTGCATGGACTCTTTTATAAACACATAGCATAAAACTGTCAGACATCCAGGGTGAAGAAGAAAAAAAATGGGAATTAAAATATTTGTGTGTGTTCATTTTAATACTGTTGGGAGTAGAATGAAAATGACATAAAGAAAGAATCATAGAATCAAAAGATCTGCTAAATAGAATCGAATTTGAGCTCCTTGAAGATAAGAACAGTATCCTTCTGCTTTGTACATCTAGGGCCAATTAAGGTACCTGAACTACTGCAAATATTCAATACATATTTGAATGAAGGCAACAAAGCAGTTTATCTTTGGTAGGAGCTTCAGGGGATAGTAATTCCTTTTTTCAGTTCTTATAAAATCTTTTTCAAATTTACAGGATATCCAGTAGTTGAATCAAGGTCAACTTCTTGGTATTTTGTTAGTCAATTATTTAAAGAAAATGTTGAAACTAAACAGTATAAAGAATTGTCTATCCCTTTTTAATAATTCCCCAAAGACACTCCTAGGTAAATCTTGTAGCTTCTCCTGGACTAAAGAAAATGAGGCCACTCTAAGAAGAGTAAAGCTTCAGAGTCCCAGAGAAAGGTGATTTAAAGTACCGTTTTTCTGTGCCTGTGTAGATAAATGGCTGAATGGGAACAGGAGTGATGCACTGCTGAAAATACCTGCTCCAGGGATGAAATACGACACTTCTCATCTGACACTAAATATGCACTATCATTTTTTAAAAATAATTTTTTTACTATTTGATTCATATGGTCTTTCCACTTGGTAAAAGACTATTTTGTCTCATATAAAGTCACCTGAATTTTACCAGCTTTAGCTGCTGAAACTTTCTTTATAAATTGAATATACTTTGTTTTGCTAAATATCCTACCTCAGCATTCCAAGAGTGGCAACTAATCTTTAACTTTTGTATCACCATCAATTCTAATCTATGATAAGGTATACATTTAGTGAGGAAAGTGAAAGTGAAAGTTGCTCATTTGTGTCTGACTCGTTGCAACCCCATGGACTAGTCCATGGAATTCTCTAGACCAGAATACCAGAGTGGGTAGCCTTTCCCTTCTCCAAGGGATCTTCTCAACCCAGGGACTGAACCCAGGTCTCCCTCATTACAGGCAGATTCTTTACCAGCTGAGACACAAGGGAAGCCCAATGAGAAAAATAACTTGTAAATAAACCCTTGCTATGTGCTCTCTTATTGATTAAGCAGAGTTCGCTCCTTGCTTCCCATCTACTATTAGAGCTAAGCCTGGACAATTAGAGTCCCTGGGAGATCAGAAGATAAAATTTTAGCAAGTTCCTTCCAGAAAGGAAAAGGAAAAGGAGAGATGGTCCTCCATTCAGCTGGGGGCTGCAAAAGGAGAAGGAAAAGTAGGCATGTTAGAGAAGCGGCTTCTGACTTTAATGTGTAGAAAATGTTATAGAGACAACTAGAATCACTAGACCTTTCGGTCCTTTTCTTCACCTTTTTTCTACTTTTTGGTGTAAAAAGAGAGAGCTCTGCTGGAAGGCCTTGTTCCCAATTCAGGAAAGTTGATGTTGAAGAAAACTGGCTAGAGAGATGGTTCTGAGACAGAGTTCCCCATCTCTTGGAGGTGGCATGCAGGGGGCACAGGCATTTCTGTGGGTTCTACTGAACAGACACGAGGGTGCCGTGAGGGCAGATCAATTACCAGAGGCCCAAGGTTGGAAGGAAGAAGCAGAGGACTAGGACCAGGGTCCAGCAGTCTTCTCTAGCACATCACCCCTAAAGGCCATGTGGGACCAAAGAGGACATCTGTGGTCATCAGCTCAGAGCTCAGACCAGATCAGCTACCCAACTGCAGAACTGAGCTCCACTGCTAACATTCAGGCTCATTCCAAAACTCTACTTTCCGCCCTTCACGCTAGCAGCTAGGTGCTGGGTTAGGATGCCACAGGTGAAAGTATCATGAATGGCTCTATTTGTCTAAAAGATACCTGGATGGGTATCCAAAACAGATCATGTGGACTGGAAGAGACAAAGAGGCTTAATGGTTAAACACACTCTTCTTCCCCACTTAGTCTACTGAGCATGCAGAAGACTGGGAGAAATACTAACACAATTACAGACAGTTAAAGAAATGACATTTCTTATTATCATCTGAGTAATAGTGAGGAAATTTCCAAATCAACTCAATACAATCATGCTGCTGCTACTGCTGCTAAGTCGCTTCAGTTGTGTCTGACTTTGTGCGACCCCACAGATGGCAGCCCACCAGGCTCCGCCATCCCTGGAATTCTCCAGGCAACAACACAGGAGTGGGCTGCCATTTCCTTCTCCAATGCATGAAAGTGAAAAGTGAAAGTGAAGTTGCTCAGTAAGTGCCCAACACTTCGTGACCCCATGGACTGCAGCCTACCAGGCTCCTCCGTCCATGGGATTTTCCAGGCAAGAGTACTGGAGTGGGTTGCCTCAGTTCAGTTCAGTTCAGTAGCTCAGTCATGTCCGACTCTGCAACCCCATGAATTGCAGCATGCCAGGCCTCCCTGTCCATCACCATCTCCTGGAGTTCACTTAGACTCACATCCATCGAGTCAGTGATGCCATCTAGCCATCTCATCCTCGGTCGTCCCCTTCTCCTCCTGCCCCCAATCCCTCCCAGCATCAGAGTCTTTTCCAATGAGTCAACTCTTCGCATGAGGTGGCCAAAGTACTGGAGTTTCAGCTTCAGCATCATTCCTTCCAAAGAAATCCCAGGGTTGATCTCCTTCAGAATGGACTGGTTGGATCTCTCTGAAGTCCAAAGGACTCTCAAGAGTCTTCTCCAACACCACAGTTCAAAAGCATCAATTTTTCGGCACTCAGCCTTCTTCACAGTCCAACTCTCACAGCCATACATGACCACAGGAAAAACCATAGCCTTGACTAGACGGACCTTAGTCGGCAAAGTAATGTCTCTGCTTTTGAATATACTATCTAGGTTGGTCATAACTTTCCTTTCCAAGGAGTAAGCGTCTTTTAATTTCATGGCTGCAGTCACCATCTGCAGTGATTTTGAGCCCAAAAAGATAAAGTCTGACACTGTTTCCACTGTTTCCCCATTTATTTCCCACGAAATGATGGGACTGGAGGCCATGATCTTCGTTTTCTGAATGTTGAGCTTTAAGCCAACTTTTTTACTCTCCTCTTTCACTTCCATCAAGAAAAGTTCTTTAGTTCTCTCTTCACTTTCTGCCATAAGGGTGGTGTCATCTGCATATCTGAGGTTATTGCTGTTTCTCCCGGCAATCTTGATTCCAGCTTGTGCTTCATCCAGCCTAGTGTTTCTCATGATGTACTTTGCATAGAAGTTAAATAAGCAGGGTGACAATATATAGCCTTGATGTACTCCTTTTCCTATCTGGAACCAGTCTGTTGTTCCAAGTCCAGTTCTAACTGTTGCTTCCTGACCTGCATACAGATTTCTCAAGAGGCAGGTCAGGTGGTCTGGTATTTCCATCTCTTTCAGAATTGTCCACAGTTTATTGTTATCCACGTAGTCAAAGGCTTTGACATAGTCAATCAAGTAGAAATAGATGTTTTTCTGGAACTCTCTTGCTTTTTCCATGATCCAGTGGATGTTGGCAATTTGATCTCTGGTTCCTCTGCCTTTTCTAAAACCAGCTTGAACATCAGGGAGTTCATGGTTCACATATTGCTGAAGCCTGGCTTCAAGAATTTTGAGCATTACTTTACTAGCATGTGAGATGACTGCAATCGTGCGGTAGTTTGAGCATTCTTTTGCAATGCCTTTCTTTGGAACTGGAATGAAAACTGACCTTTTCCAGTCCTGTGGCCACTGCTGAATTTTCCAAATTTGCTGGCATATTGAGTGCAGCACTTTCACAGCATCATCTTCCAGGATTTGAAATAGCTCAACTGGAATTCCATCACCTCCACTAGCTTTGTTCATAGTGATGCTTTCTAAGGCCCACTTGACTTCACATTCCAAGATGTCTGGCTCTAGATTAGTGATCACATCATCATGATTATCTGGGTCATGAAGATCTTTTTTGTACAGTTCCTCCATGTATTCTTGCCACCTCTTCTTAATATCTTCTGCTTCTGTTAAGTCCAGACCGTTTCTGTCCTTTATTGAGCCCATCTTTGCATGAAATGTTCCCTTGGTATCTCTAATTTTCTTGAAGAGATCTCTAGTCTCTCCCATTCTGTTGTTTTCCTATATTTCTTTGCACTGATCACTGAAGAAGGCTTTCTTATCTCTTCTTGCTATTCTTTGGAACTCTGCATTCAGATGCTTATATCTTTCCTTTTCTCCTTTGCTTTTCGCCTCTCTTCACAGCTATTTGTAAGGCCTCCCCAGACAGCCATTTTGCTTTTTCGCATTTCTTTTCCATGGGGATGATCTTAATCCCTGTCTCCTGTACAATGTCACGAACCTCATTCCATAGTTCATCAGGCACTCTATCTATCAGATCTAGGCCCTGAAATCTATTTCTTACTTCCACTGTATAATCATAAGGGATTTGATTTAGGTCACACCTGAATGGTCTAGCGATTTTCCCTATTTTCTTCCCACATAAATGCAAACTATTCTTTCAATGAGTGTTTTTGTCCTTGAGTTCTTTGAACAGCATCCCCGTTCCCCTTATGTTTAGAGAAGGTTGTCAGCATCTCTTCATCACAACTCAACAAAGAGCCAGCTGTCATTAAGCCATTCAGATAGCAAGAAGCAGAACCTTTAGCAGTCTCCCTCTTTCTCTTTTATTCTGGATCACAGAGAAGGGAAGAGCCACTAGCACACGCCAGCTTCAGAATCACAGGTGCTTTTTTTTTTCCCTCCTAAAAATTAACCATCTTCTAGGAACCACATCATTTTCTCATATGATTTGTTAACAATTTCTCCTTCTCCTCTTTTTTCTAGTCTTGATTTTTGTTTCCTCTCCCCTCCCCCCAATTCAAAGTATTAACTTTAATGATGAAATTTCATGCTCAGCCAAGTTCTTTATGGATACTTAAGAAGCATCAGTGACGTTGCTCTTGGGAGCCCTGCTGCCTGTTTCTCGTTGCATGTGGGCGGCAGAGAGTAAAGAATGGAAAAGCTCTAAGCAACAGATCCCTTCCACCCAGGAACTTGCTGTCTGTCTAGCACAAAAAACTCTATCCTCATATACAAAGGATAGGAGAGAGTGACTTTTGAACTTCTATATTTGAGGCTGCAGTTTATAATTTCCCTATGACTTTGTTCAGATGCTTATATCTTTCCTTTTCTCCTTTGCTTTTCACTTCTCTTCTTTTCACAGTTATTTGTAAGGCTTCCCCAGACAGCCATTTTGCTTTTTTGCATTTCTTTCCCATGGGGATGGTCTTGATCCCTGTCTCCTGTACATGAACCTCAGTCCATATTTCATCAGGCACTCTATCAGATCTAGTCTGAGCGACTGAACTGAACTGATGACTTTATATATTCATTCATTCAATCTAATTCATAATCTTGCTTTATTCTTCGATTAGCCCTTTGTTCTTGGTTTCCTCCACTAATTTTTAAAAACAACTCTCAGTTTCAACATGCTGCATTTTTTGCATAAGTATTTTGTACTCTGTATCTTTCCTTACAATATCTCTTGCATCCAAAACAATATCCTCCATAGGTCTGTGATTTTTCTTTTAAACATTAGCATGTCTCTTCATTTGTTTCCATAATCCCTGAAAATAGAGCATGCTTACCTCACATTCAGATGTATGCCTCATACTCCAGTAATATTTAAATATAGAAAACAACTTTATATCACTTATCAAACTATTTGCATTTTAAATTTCTTTTACCTAGGTTAAGTTCAATTATCCACCCTTGTGAGTTGTGGTGTATAAAGATGGCAACTGCATTATGCTGCTAGTGGCATTATGGTTTTAAACCAGTCGGTTTAAGAGGAAAAATTAAGATTATGTTTTATAAATGGCTGGGTGATCTTCAATAAGTCACTTTAACCTTTTTGAGCATGTTTCCTCTGGTAAACCGACAAGGTATCACTTCTACTAACTTCTTCATGACACTATTGTGAAGGTTAAATGAGAAAAGGTGTGAGCTGTTTAAAGTAACAAAATATAGTAAAGCAGAGTTCTTTTTGATCGTATCACTCTTCAAAAAACCAAAAACTTGGAGACTGAATTACAAATTCCGAATAAAAGAGAACTATTTCTTCTGAATAGTATTAAGTCATGAATAGTCAATGAATATTAGGTCATTTTTTTAGACGTTTGTTTTTGCCTGTGACCACATCTGGCATCAACTTAATCAGGACACCTAGATTATATTTTCCTACTAGTAACGATATTCGAATATAGTCTATGAAGGGAGTTATAAATTAAGCATAATTTATATGTGCTCTAAGTTCTGTGTGACATCTCTTATAAGTTGCCTTTCCTGTTTTCCTTGTTGCCTTGTACCACTTGATATGATAGGAAACTCAATAGTAAAACAAATGCAATCAAACAATTTAGAATTAAGTAGCTCCTGTTACATGCCTGCCTGGCTTTTTAGGATAGAGAAGCAGCATAAGGTAAAGTCTGTATTCTCGATAAGTATATATACTACTAAAAATTATAAAATGGTAGAATCTCAGGAATCTTGGAGTTTCCATATTAAGCCATCTAATACATGACTTCCCTCTAGAATGGGATCCCCGATCCATCGTTCAGTCAACTCTTAGACAACTCTTGTGACAGGGATATTATTACCTTGCAAGTCATCCTATTTCCCCTTTTAGCTGCTTTGAATGAAAGTTTTCCTTACAGTAATGTTTCCAGTAGCATGCATATCTCCATCTAAATTCTACCCTTTGTGCTTTATACATTTAAAAGCTTCATGGTGAAACTGATGAGTAAATACATTAATTGTTCAGAGAAGGGAAGGGAGAAGTTAGGACTGTAGCAGGTAATAAAAGTTTGATTTAGGCTTAGAAGAATGCCCAGGATTTAAATAATTAAAGAGGGACAGCACATAATCCAATATAGGGAAGAACAGAGTCAAGGCTCAGAGGCAAAAATAAGGGTGAGAGGCTCAGGGATTCCCTCTCTCAGAACAACTTGCACTTTGGAAGGAGCTGACTTTTCAGATCAACATTTTCATTAGCAATGAGGACCAGGTCTAAAAATAGTATTGCACTTGGCCCCAAACCCTCCCTCTGAAAAGAAGGATGACATTCCATGTTTGTGAAAGTCCAGAAATACTTTCACTTTAGTAATTTTCCACTTTAAGTAGTAATTTCATATAATGCCACCCACTGAGATTTGTAGCTGTCCTGTGAATTTACATACCAGGGGACAATTAGGTTGTGTATCTGGTCCTATGATCTGGACAAACTTAGACAGCTAATGAGTCATAGGTGTGGCTGTTGTGGGTTGATTTGCAAAGCTATCCAGATTTGCATAGTTCCTGAAGGGAGAGATAGGGTAAATCACATCCTTGAAAATGGTTCTCATCTGATAACTAGAATGATAGTGAATTTTCAGTAGCAGTGACCAGCAGGTCTGTATCCTAGAAACTCAGGAAGGATTCACAGTGTCTAGAGATATGTACACATTTTAAAATTCATAGTAAAGCAAAGTGCTACTGACTCTTAGAGCAAGAAAGATTGCCTCAAATAAAATACAAAGATAAGAGTTACATTCCTATTTTAACCCATACTTTGCCTTCCAAACCATTCTTGAATTGTCTGAGCAATTTTTCCAATCATCTCAGAAAAAGGCTTTTGAATGTATTTTCTCTTCTCGACCAGGAAATTTGCACCTTCTAAACACACATGCAAATCTTGTTAGGTTTGGGAAATTATGAAAAATCTTCTTTTTTGCCCAATGTATACTCCCCTCTCCCAAAGAAAGGCCCTACAAGAGGTGAGGAGTTAAATTTGACAGGCTGACAGTTTAAAAAACCCAATGGAAAAATCATATAGGATGGCTTACTGCACTTTCTTAAATACACATTTAAGAAAGACAAATCTTTGTGGAGGTGGTAAGTGTACCACCATTCCTGTAACTTTATTGGACTCAATATTTTGGCTGTGAAATTAATCAATATCCTACTATGATAAGGAGTTCATGCTCTATTTGATGAATTGTAATACTCTGTAGAATGGAAAGATTCATATATTAGAGCTCAAAACGTGAGAGCAAACATTTTTATTTGCTTATACATGTTTGTTTTTCTTAGTATTTTTCACAGGCACTAAAATATGTAAATATTATCATGCAGCACTTGGTACTAAAAGAATATACTGACAGCAGTTGGTATTTCAAATTATTCAGGATTCTCTCTTGATTCCATAATAGGAGGTTAGGTTTGTGACTGTACTATGAGTAGAAGTGTAGAAGGTACCTGGGATACAGAAGAGGATTTTGGTTTAGGAGTTGGATGAGTGGCTTTCTAATAAGAGTAGCCACTGTTTCTTGACTATATGCCAAGCACTGTAGTTTCCAGATATCATCTCGTTTAAACCTAAAGACAACTCAAGAGGTAAGCACTGATGTGTCCCTAACATATGAAAGAGGAGCTAAAGCTAAAGAGGTTAAAACAGAACTCGTTTAAGGTTATCCAGCTACAGAATTGGAGTCAGATTCCAATTTCAGGAATTTGGGGGTTTGTCAGGCCCCCAAACCCTCACTTTTACCTCCTCTAAAGTCAGTGAATCTTGTCATTTGCTCACTATTAAATGTGACTGTCTGTGGGCTTTCCTGGTGGCTTAGAGGTAAAGAATCTGCCTGCAATGCAGGAGACTTGGGTTTGATCCCTGGGTTGGGAAGATCCCCTGGAGAAGGGGATAAAGTGTGACTATTATCCTTCCTGCCTCTATTTCCTCATCTGTTAAATGGAGGTGATCTTACAGCAGCCCTATTCAATCCATACAAGTGAAGTGAAAAAGGAATAGTATTGCATACATGAGAGTGCTTTGTTGATTGCAGAGCATAAAGATGCTTTAATACTGCTGCACTTGTTAATTCACTACAGTAAAATAAGGAGGTTTTGCGAGTTCATTCTTTGTTGAACAATTCTCAACACAAAACCATCTTCTAAGGTTTCTGTTTAGTTCTGTCGGTAGGTATTAACCACTCACAAAGCAGGTAACTGAGCACATAGAGTGATTCCTGGGGAACCTCTGTCTGTGGCCTCCAGGTGTCTGAATATCACAGGGGAGCTTAGGGCAAATCTCAGGAAGGCTTAAGGCAAAGAGGAGTGGTCTCCAAAAACAAATAGAAGAGCTGGGACTCAACTGGTACTAGAGGGAATGCATTGATTGTGAAAATACTGGAAGATTTTGACTTCAATTGCAGAAATAAAGCCACCGCCTTGAGTCCCCTCTGCCCCATGTCTGCTTCTCATCAGTGACCACCACAGCCCCACCCCTGGGACCTCCCGGACCTCCCATGCTCCAGCAGCTAAACTAACCTGGGGTCCAGCATAGGGGCCTTTGGGGCACTGGACTGTAACCGGCTCATGCCACTCTGGTTGTTAATTTTTCTTTTTTTAAATTTAAACTCTGGAAATACTCCTGATGAAAGATAACATTTCAAACTGTATCATCATGCATTTGTACCTTATTATGAATAAGAGTTAGCGGGCTCTTTTCATTGGTAGGGAGGGGACTTGCTCTCCAAGGTGTCTCTGTTAGCACTTTCCTAAATGTATACCTTTGGAGGTATGGCAGGATTGTGCTGTTTTGTGTGTGGGTCTATTTGCTTCTTACCTCTCCTCCATGAAGCCAAGAACTGTATTTATCTTAGTACCTAATACAGGGGCTCAAATAGTGGTGACAGTGAGATAAAGCATTAACATCAGGATAAGAGGGACTTACCTGGTGGTCCAGTGATAAGACTCCATGCTCCCAATGTAGGGGGTCGCAGTTTGACCCCTGGTCAGGGAACTAGATCTCACATGCCAAAGTTAAAGCGCTTACATGCTGCAACTAGGAAGTGGTGCAATCAAATAAAAAAACAGATACTAAAAAATAAATAAAAAAATATATATATATATATAATGAAAAAACGTAACCATTGAGACAAGAGACTGGGAGGGATAAGGGAGGAAAGACCGTGGACAGAGAGAAATAGCAAGCCTACTGATGTTGTCTAAATGTGACTCAGACAGCCTTACAGTCAGAGGTGGAACTCCTCATTTTCTGAACATTCTTAGACAAATTACTTCCATTCATGCTCTGTGTTAGTTTGGGTCATTTAAATGTTCCTGTTTCATACCATACTCAAGTAAACCCTGGGATTTGCCTCTGATATATTGAGGACAGCATAGGATTCAATACCAGAGAGACCTGAGTTTAAATTCTGTCCCCATTTAGAAGGTGTGTGATAACTAGTAAGGAACTGTGACTCACTGAGCTTTAATTTCCCTCCATGGAATATGGGATTCATAATATATATCCAATTGCATGAGATGTCATGAAAATAAAAATTTGCAAAGAATTCCATCTCATCTGGACTTCAGTGAATGATGATTCCCTTCTTTTTACATGGCACATTAGATTTTAACTTCTATAACAACAGTGAGAAAATAATCAGGGAAAAAATTTAAATGAGGCCCTCAATTTACTCTGTGTAGGGTCCTTTCAAACAACGTGGTAGAGATTTGCTTCACTAGATTGGCAACTGCACCATCTACAACTCTGTGTCTTGCTACCTACAGAAGCTGTCCAGTGTGTTGGAAACGCAACAGCAACAAACAGCATTGAAGGTTGCACTCTCCTTATTATAACTTTATGAACCTGGGTAAAATACATCTCTTCTTGGAGCCTTCATATCCTCATCTTCCAAATGGATGTGTTATAAGGATTAGTTTAAGTAGCATATGTCCAAGAGGTGTGTAAATGCTGAAAAACCATCTCAACATCTGTGATGTCACCATCATCACCCCACATGGCGCAACATACATTCTTTCAGAGATCTGAGCTGCTGCTTACTGGACATTTCGCTTCATCATCAAAACATGGGGCCTCTGTGGGCTGTAACTTTCAGTTGTGATTGTAATGGACAAGATTAAAGGACAGTACGAATTGCTTTTATCTTTCTAAAAATAAGTACTTTAAGAATATTAGTATGCTCTCTTGATATAAGAAGTCCAAATGTGAACTAGAGAAGACTTTGAGATTGCAAATCAGCAGCCTGTTATATTGGAGTCACATGGCAGTCGAGTTGTTCATCATTTGTTTTTAATGTGGTGTTACTGTTGCTGCTGCACAGCTGGTGTGCTCTGTTCTGATGGCCACAATACCATGGGCGGCAAAGAGGCTTCTCAGTATGTTAAATACGCTGTGCAGTGATTGCTAATTCAGTGTATTGGGATCCACTGGGGTTGGAGCCATTACAAAAATAGACACAGGGAAGCAGGTTATCATTAGCAAATGTTCTGATTTTTTTTTTTTTTTTGAGGGAAAAAGGGATCTTCTAAAGCAGTTGCTTTCTAATTTCACTGGAACAGAATTCAGTTCATTTTAGGAAAAGTGGTGTGTTGGATGACAAAAAAGGCAAGTTTGTGATACAAAAAATAAAGGCAGTCCTGGTCCTGACGTAATGTTTATTCTAGTGGAGACGATACAAAGGTATGAACACAATTTTTTCATCGGTCCTTCCTAGATGTGAATGTCAAAATTCTGACATAATCATATTTTGTTAGAGGTGATTCTGAACAGAAGCCCTCATTGTATTCACCTGGTTTTATGGAAAGAATCACACTTTTTCTCTCTACTGTCACGGTCAAAGCCCCAGGCACAAGCTCCTTAGCCCAACTAGGGAGTCATCAGGGGCTGCCATAGTCAACCCTCTAACCATGAGCACATGTGTTTCTCTGCCTGCCTTTTATGGCCCTAGGAATGTTCTCCTTACAAGTGGAATTGAACAGTAGTGCAAGGAAGTTTGTGCTTCTAGGAGTAGCACTCAGCCAAGGAGAGATGAGAGTTTGTGGAGAGAACTGCATTTTCCTCGCCTCTTAGTGGAACAGTTCAGAAATGTATTCCACAGAGGCTCTCGGAGGGTCTCAGCAGAACCCAGTCACTGCTGCTGATAGGGATCATGTGTCTCTTGATGGACTCCATTGGTTTTCAACCAATACTTCTCCCAGAGCCATATTTGGTAACAACCCAAATTAGGTCACGTTTATCCTGAAAATAATTTCAGTTCTGAGAATCTGAGCCAATGTATATAAAGGCCACAGGTGCTCAGTAACTCACCGATCTATATTTTTCATCTTTTAATCTCTTCAAGCACATTGTATGCAGTCTAAGATGAGGCACTGAGTGCCAATCCTGCTCCTTGAATCCTGAAGACTTCTTCTCTGCCACTGAATTACGCACTTAATGAGTCATCTCCCAAATACCCTAGAGTCCTTTGGATTTTACCCTGTCACCTGTCCTCAGTTTCTCTTCCACCTGCCAACCTGGACCTGGTATATTTGTCACCTTGCCTTTCACTTCTCTAATTACAGATTGTTCTTTTGGCACTGACCTTTGGTTTATAAGTTTTCTCTTCTGCTAAAATACGAATTTGCCCTTCAGATCATTCCCAGCTCTAGCCGTTACAAGCACATTCCAGCCCAAACCAGAACTGCTCTTAACCCTTCACACAGGTAACTCTTCAAAGATCAAAGCTGCTATGTATCCCTAAACCCCTGCAACTAGGCAGGGGTGTTTTGCTCAACATTTACTGGTAATGAAGGGGATAACAGAGGATGAGATGGCTGGATAGCATCACCGACTCGATGGACATGAATTTGAATCAACTCCAGGAGTTGGTGATAGACAGGGAGGCCTAGCGTGCTGCGATTCATGGGGTCGCAAAGAGTCGGACAGGACTGAGCGACTGAACTGAATGTAAATTATGCCCAAATAATTGATATGCATGCTCTGAAAAAAGAAAATAGGCAAACTTGTGATTTATAGAGAATCAGGGAATTTCTAAAACCTGCTTGTGAGGATGGTTTCCTTTCAAAATTCTCCTAATGAGGGAGATGCTTAGTCAGAGATCAGCCAAACTGGACAGGATGGTCCTGGTAGATGGCAGAATCAAAAAACAGATACCAGGAGATGAGATGATTATCATAAAGGAAAGCAGGCCTCCATGAGGGCAAGGGAAAGAAAATAATGAGGTCCAGATGAAAGAACAGTCAGCTGTCAGAAATGAGGGAAAGAGGGAAATAAAATATCCTGAAGACTGATACACAATGATACAGAATATGCTCTTTCACTGGATCTTCAGAAACCCTGTATTATAGGTGTTAGAATCTCCACTGCGCAGATGGTGAAAGAAATCCCAATTAAATTACTCATTCATGCTCAGCTAGGAGGTGATGATCAGGGTCTATGGAACTATCTGACTCTAAAGTCAGGTCTCTTCCTAATATCATACTTTAAGCAAACATTTCAAAAACAACAAATTTTACAGTATATGTGTCTATCAACAATTGTGTTGCACACCTTAAATGTACTCAGTTTTTGTCAACCATATTTCAATAAAACCAGGGGGATAAAAGCTCTGTCAAAATGATTAGCCAGTCCAAGTTTCTTGGATGTAGATGATCATATCTGTCTCTGGAAAAAAATTGGTTAAACCAAGAGTATAGATGTCCAGAGCCCACAGATGCAAAAAGGAAGACAGATGTGCCTGAAAAAAAAAATTATAATAATGCCTGTTGGTTCTGACAGATGGGAAGGACCAAAAAAGACGAACTTCTCTGAACTGGGAAGACTCAGACTTGTACTAATAAGCCTTTTCCACCATCACCCACAACCTGACATCCAAGGCATCTATGATGAAACCAGTATTATCATAAGGGTCTTATTTTAGAGTGAAGTTAAAGAAATTACATATAGTGAAATCTCCATGTTGTCACATGACAGTAGGCTCCGGTGGGTAAGGAGATGCTGAGACGGCAGGGATGGCATTCAGTAAGACTCCTGAGAGGCTGGGTAAGTGGGCATGAAAAGTGGCACATCAGCACATGAACTCCACTCAGCGAGAATAAATGGAAGGTAATATGTTTAGGAGGGGGAAGAATCCAAATGAAAAGACAGTGGGCTCCAGGCAATCGCTGAGAGTCCTGGAGCATCATTCACTGAACATACATATTCACCATGGCTGAGAATGCTGCCTGGACCGAGACCAAAGAAACACTGCTTTCTCCTAGGTTTTCATATGAGCAAAAGCAAAAGCATGACCCCTCCTTGCCCTGCAAACACAGCAAAACTAAACAAATATAAGGAGCAATGCCCAGGTGCATTCTGTATTTGCTCTTGCTCTCTAGGATACAGAAGGAAGCTGGGCAAGATCCAGACCAGCTAGCATGGCTGGGCTGAAGGGGTTTCCCTGGAAGATGGCACAGTTAAGAATTTTCCATTCAATAAGACATCAACTGTGCAAAATAATGATGGAAGTGTCCATTTTCTCTTAGATTATATTTAAATAATAATTGGAAGCATCCAAAAATTCCATAAAAAGTGCTTCAAATTCAAAGTACTGTCCAGAGCACCATACAGTTATTGGAGCCCAAGCTTTTAGCCGGTACCCACCCCCACCCCCACCCCCCCCTGCCCACACACATTCGTGCATTTGTCCCTGGGTCAAACAACAGTGCACTGGTTCTGATTAAGTTCTTGACATTGCATGGGTGTTGGGATTAGGCTTGGGGATACAGAGGTAGACAAGTTATTTCTTCAGAGAGTTCATCAGACTTTAAGAGTAAAGCAAGAAAATACGTAATTACAATATGGTGTGATGATTGTCATTAACTGAACACGGCAGCTAAATCATGATGGTAGGAAATAAATCTTGAACTGATTCAGGGAGAGGGTTTGATAAAGTATGTTTTCCATTATGTGGCTCTGTATATGCTTTCCTTTTTATATTTCTTTTTCATTTCCACGCTGACTTTATCTAAGTGGAATAATAGAGAAAAGAGAAAACACAGAGAAAACTGGATAGAATCAGTATAAAACTGAGCAATTAGCACGCCAAAGAGCTTCCCCCCTGCTAATAATACAGTGACTCTCTATTCCTGTAGACTCCTACATGTACAAACTTACATTTTGTGTACTCTTTTACTTTCCTGGTAAATACTTATATAATATATGACATTTATTTTTTTTAATGCACAGTGCATTTTGTTTTTCAGAACTTATAGTACTAGAGTTTTGAGAACTTTTGAAAGCTTAATCTCTTAACTTTGACATTGCATCAACATGAGATGTTGAATTTAATAATATGTTGCATTTTCATATACTCTTCATCACCATAGATGCAATCACACCTTATTAACTATAATGAATGTACTAGATGTAGTCATCCCAAAAGCTGAACCTCAATGACAAAGTTAAACCTCTCACTTGGCAAAAAAGAATTAATTAGTGAAATCTGATGAGGAAATCCCAAGACTGATCTAGTAAGTTTAGCGTATACCAGTACATGTTACACCAAAATGCCTATTTTAGAAAAGTTTGGTAAATTCCCCATAATGTTACTGTTCATATTTAATTCTACAGCTTAGCACTTTAATATATCATAAATGAATGTAGTTAGAAAGATTCAAGATTCATTTATAATGTCTAGGAAATAAAGGTGTTTAAAAACTAAGATCATGGCATGTGGTCCCATCACTTCATGGCAAATAGATGGCGAAACAACGGAAACAGTGATAGACTTTATTTTCTTGGGTGCCAAAATCACTGCAGATGGTGACTGCAGCCATGAAATTAAAAGATGCTTACTCCTTGGAAGAAAAGCTATGACCAACCTAGACAGCATATTAAAAAGCAGAGGCATTACTTTGCTGACAAAGGTCCGTTATAGTCAAAGCTCTGATTTTTCCAGTAGTCATCTATGGATGGGAGAGTTGGACCATAAAGAAGGCTGAGCACCAAAGAATTGATGCTTTTGAACTGTGGTGTTGGAGAAGACTCTCAAGGGTCCCTTGGACAGCATGGAGATCAAATCAGTCAATCCTAAAAGAAATCAATCCTGAATATTCATTGGAAGGACTGATGCTGAAGCTGAAGCTCCAATACTTGGCCACCTGATGCAAAGAGCTGACTCATTAGAAAAGAAGCTGATGCTGGGAAAGACTGAAGGCAGGTAGAGAAGGGGACAGCAGGGGATGAGATGCTTGGATGGCATCACCACCTCAACAGACGTGAGTTTGAGTAAGCTCCAGGGGTTGGTGACAGTCAGGGAAGGCTGGTGTGCTGTAGTCCATGGGGTCACAAATAGTCAGACATGACTGAATAACTGAACAAGAACAACATCAAATTAATAACATTTAGAAAAACATTTTCAGGGGGATTTTGACAATGTTTTTTGAGGAAAATTTGTATCATTTGATGAATTTAGATACAATAATTCAGGCACACATTTTGTCACCCCCTTTTACTTCACTGTGAATCTCCGTGCAGTGGGTATATATATTAGAAATCATGTCGCTGTCTTTCTCCTGTGTTTGAAAATGAAAAGTCTCTCTTTTTTATTTCTTGAGTAGCCATCTTATCTGTCCTAGCAGCTTCCCTTTGCACCCTAATATGTTCAAGTCAATTCTGCCTTTAAAATGCATCAGTCAGCCCTCACTTGTGTTGAATTTTTCAGCCTTTGATTTCTCATCAGACTGTTATCTCACAATGTCAAAAAGCTTTAAATTTTGTCTGGAATGACCAGACTCATAGGCACCCATTGCTAAGCCCGATCCTAAAACCACAGTTCGCCTGATACTTTGTAACTAAAGAAGTAGCAATTAATAGAAGACGGTTTTGCACTTTTTTAGCCAGTTTTTGAAAGTTATAAAAGTAATGGAACAGATGCATTTTATAGTCACATATATTCAAATATTTTATGAAGACCCTTCCATTATAAAGATTTCTCTTTCTCAGTCTCCTTGGGTGGCCTAACATGCTTCCTCAGAGTCCAGGGCATTTCTGAGTACTCTACTGGAGACTATCTTCAGTGCTGATTTACCAGCAGGACAAGCAAGAGCAAGAACGTCCTAGCACCTGATTGTCCCCTTTTCTCTGTCTTTCATTCCCTCTGGCTCTTTAGCTCTGGATAGCTCAGTGGGTAAAGAATTCCCCCTGCAATGACTGCAGGAGACACGGGGGATATGAGTTTGATCCCTGGGTCAGGAAGATCCCCTGGAGTACCACTCCAGTATTCTCGCCTAAAAAAATCCCATGGACAGAGGAGCCTGGTAGGCTGTAGTCCATGGCGTTGCAAAGAGTCAGATACAACTAGGCAACTATGCACACATGCACTCTGACCCTTTATTCCTTCTCATGCACAGACTGACTGAAGTCTGTGGATCTTCAAGGAAATACAGGAAATACCAACCTGAAGCTGCCTTGAAGCAAAAAGTAAGTAGAATAGGAACTGTACCTAGCATAAATCCCCCAAATCAAATACTGTTATTAAATTTCTCAAAAGTAGGAATGACAGAGTTTGGACCATGTATTCAGAAAAACAGTTGTCTAATTTTAATGAGAATAGTGTCATGAGGTTAAATCTAGTATATAATTCAAAACTTACAAACCATTTGAATTCTTGAAGAAACTAATGTGAGTGTTCTCCTCATCTAACATGTCTCATAGAATATGCTTTCTGAGTACAATTTTTAGAATTTTCCCCAAAGTCAACATCAAAAGGCCCTACAAAATGTACATTGAAAGTACATGAATAGTTTTGTCTCTTTTCTAGCTTTGTGATTAATCCATACAACATAGCATGTTGAGGTTTAAAAAAATAAAAGGGAAATAAACAGATGTGAAATTGTAATGAGAGTACCACCAACAGGGGATATAGTAGAGGTTTTCCTAATACAGATGAAAGAATTAACACAGAGGTAAAATACAGTCATGACTCAAATGGGAAAGAATCCACCTGCAATGCGAGAGACCTAGGTTCAATCCCTGGGTTGAGAAGAAACCCTGGAGGAGAGCATGGCAACACGCTCCAGTATTCTTGCCTGGGGGATCCCCATGGACAGAGCAGCCTGGCAGGCTACAGTCCATGGGGTCACAAAGAGTCAGACATGACTGAGTGACTAAGACCATGGCAAAACACAGTAGTGATGAAAAATTCAGTTACTTGCACTTCTGCCAAAAATGTTGTACTCAAGTACAGCATCTGATCAACTCCTGGTAAGACTGGAGGAGGAGAGAAGTGTGGATAGTGCCCTGACTCCATTTGATCCTAATTCCCATTAAACATCTGTATTTTTTTAATCAACTTTTACTGCAGTATAGATGATTTACAATGTTGTGTTTCAGGTGTAGAGCAAAGTGAATCAGTTATACATACACATAAATACACTCTTTTTAAGATTATTTTCCTATATAATCATTACAGAGTTTAGAGTAGAGTTTCTTGTGCTATACAGTAGATCCTTATTAGTTATTCCTTTTATGTACTCTAGTTTGTATATATCGATCCCAATCTCCCAATCTACCTCTACCCCTCAGTGAATATCTGTATGTGATTATAAGGCAGTTTCTAAAACATATGTGAGAATATTCCATCTGCTCACTGAATTCACACACAAAAAGTATATGATGGTTTTAACTGTGACCAAAAAGAAGTTGAATTGGACTGGAAGAAGTTAGGGAACCCTTAGGGAAAAGTGTCCTTATGATATGGAATAGGAGGAGGAAGGAAAGCAGAGAAGTATTTTGTTATATTATTTTTATCTACCTCATTATACAAAGAATTTGTGGTGATTCACAAAGATTCAGACATAGCAAATAACAGGAAGTGTAAGCCCCAAATGAAGCTATTACTGTAATGTATGGCATGAATTCCTATACTGCACACATTTTGATGAGTCACACATTTAGATTTAATTTTCTTGAAAAAGAAAGCAAGACCAGTTAAAAAGACTGAAAGGAAAATCATAAGCCTTCCAGATACAGAATACAGGAATGGCTCAGAGTGAAGACAAAGAAACATGCCAAGCCTCAACAATAACCTATATATAAGGAAAACCAAGGATTTCATAGGGATATTTCTTGTCTTGTGATGTCCACTTTAGGACATGATATTGTATCAAAATGAAATACACTTAAAGAAATACATTGATGTTTGACCCATTATAGAATGATTGTTTCTCTCTACTGAGCCTTTAAAACCATTCAGGGATAACGATTTTGAGTTCACATTTCATAAAAAGTACCTGGAGGAAAGTGTGTTTCTGCTCCCACATATGTATGGAGTGGTATGGGTTTAACAGGCAGGACCTTCGGAAGTAGGATTGACATTCTATAAAACTTAAGGAATCAACAAAGTAGGATCCTGAAAAATTACAGCCATTTCTCTATTAGAGGGAAATAAAGCTGGATTCATACAAAAGCTGTTTCTCAAGGGAGTGGTTTTGTATAAAGATTCCTCACAGAATCCCTCCTCTAAACAAAATTGTTTAAAATATCTGTATCTCGAATTGAATTGTTTAAACTACCTGCAGCTAAAGGAGATGAGAAATTTCAGAAAAGGTTTGAATCATTATTTTCAGAAAAAAAAAAGACATGATTAAGTTAATACAATTGCATAAACATCTCTTGCTTATATTTTTAAAGTTATATAATAAAATATGAAAAGGAAGACATGAAGATAGATACTATACATTCTGTGAAAATGTAAACAAATATCGAGAAAGCTTAAGGACAGAATGAATCTCAATTGAGATGAATATCCTAATTCTCAAAGAAAAATGTGCCTATATTTGTGAGGATTATTCAGAAAAGCCTTTGGCTTAGGGAAGATACTGACCTAACCAGAAATGGAAGAAGGAAGCCAGGATACTCAACTCTTGTGTTTCATCCATCTTCTTTAGCAAGAAATCAAATCTTCCAGTAGAGGAGGTAGGATAAACACTGTAAAATCAAATTAACATCCTGGCAGATGAGGCCATAATAAATTACTACCTGGGCAATTTAAATGTCTCCAAATTTCCAGGCCCAGAAAGATTTTATTGCAAGAATATAAAAGAATGGGTAGTAAATCATAGAGATTAAAGTGGGACCAAAATCCCAAGTTCAAGAAATGGGAAAAATTATGGATTGAAGAATGTAATGTTGATTTCTAGCAAAATTCTAGAATGTACTGGAGGATGGATCATTTGTAAGTGCATAAGAGTTTGTTTCTAGTTATGATGGAAATAAACTTATTTCTGTTTTCCATAAAGCCAGAGATCAGGAGAAGTCTTTTGATCCTTTTATCTTTATTTCAGCTAAGCATTTGAACATGCATTTGGAAAAATTAAGGAGACTACAGTCTGGATACTAGTTCACAGTAGTTGATTGACTCATATATATTAAATTATTTGAAACACTTCATGCTCT
This sequence comes from Ovis canadensis, assembly GCF_042477335.2. NCBI lineage: Eukaryota > Metazoa > Chordata > Mammalia > Artiodactyla > Bovidae > Ovis > Ovis canadensis. The sequence goes on from NC_091245.1 coordinate 185,201,172, forward strand.
TCTCCCTTCAGATTGCTATATTGATCATTGGTGAAAAGTAGCCTGCAGGTACATGTTCCAAGACGTGCCACAGGACATCCATGTCTATATCTATATCACCTATGTGTTCTTCTATCAATGGTTTGAATGTAAACAGAGATTTCTTATGAAATGTAACACCAAACTGGAACTGATGACAGAATTAGAATGCAAAGTGGTCCTAAAATATGAAGTCATTAAGTTCTTTAACTTATCATCAGACATTCTGTTTGAGAGTCTATTATGTACCACTCATAGTTATAAGCACAGGAATAGAAACATTAAATAAAAGGCAACCCAGCCCTTAGGATTCCCAAAGTTTAGACAGAGAGGGACAGAGGGCCTTGAAAAGAGAAAACACAAGTGACAGAGTGGAGTAGGTAACCATTCTCTTTTCCAGGGGATCTTCCCAACCCAGGGATTGAACCTGGGTCTCCTGAATTGCAGGAAGATTCTTCACCTTCTAAGCCACCAGGGAATCACCCACAAAGTGGTGTAGCAGGAAAGCAATGGTGCTGTGCGAACCCAGAGGAGCATGTGCCTGTCTCTGCCTGGGGCACAAGGAGCCAGTGACTAAAGGGTATTGAAACGTGAAACCCAAGTTCTGAGTTCTGTTCACAGAGCAGACGAATTAATTTAGCAAACTTGGAAACACTCACACGGGCAGAGTTTATTTTAAAGGATAGAGATACAAAGTTCTCAGCATAGACACTGAGAGGGAGTGAAGTGCCCCGCAAAAGGTGGGGATTATAGCAGTTTATGTCTTTACTAGAATTTGCACATTTTTGGTTGGCTCATAATATATCATTTTTGACCAATCAGTTTGAAGATTACAGTACCTAATTTGACATTTTTATGGCTTTTTTTTTGAATCCCAGTTTTTCAGTTTTCTCAGACATTGAGGTGTCAGCCTGCAAACTTTTTCCTTCGTTTAAGGATGAGATGTATGTTAAAAAGAGTTAATGGTACCCCTGATGTTTTTTCCTTGATATGTTGGACTGCAGTTAATGATTGTCCAGTCCTGGGTCTGACTGTTTTATGACATACCAGACCAGGGAGCCATTCCTCTGAATGCTTGAAAACTGGAACAGAGTTTAACTTTTAGGTTAAAAAGTGAGATGATAACTTGAGAAAAAAAAAATTGAGAGTAAAATTTTAAAAAAGGAGCCGAAGTCTCAGAGTCACATACTGTCTAGCAATTTCTATCTCAATATCACCAAGGAAGTCAGTCTCCAGGCAGGTGATGCTAAGAAAGACCAAGAGAGACAGTTGAGAGGAGGAAAGCTTACAAGGAAAAGTCCTCAGGGGTCAAAGTTGAAACAGTTTAAAATATTATCAATAATTTATTTTGTTGGAGACTTAAAAAAAATCCTATCACTTTCAGAACTCTTAATAGAAACACTGAGCCTGGATTAAAGGAGAGAATAAGCGGAAACCCTTGATATGCATTTTGGCCCTTTCTGTCCCTAGTTCTCCACAGAAAATAGCCAGGTGCAGTAAGATGATTATAATGTTTTATTAATATACCTTCGAACTGAATGGGAACCTCACACTGTTGAAAGCACCTTCTTACCTTCCTCACACTACAAAAGAAGAATGCAGTTGTCTTTTCATAAAAACTCATCCACAAAAACATTTTAGGTCTATAATATATGCTTAAACAATAAAGCAAAGCTAAAGGGTTTCTTTTGTTTTTAGATCTTTTTTTCTCCCTTTTATCTTGTGTGAACACAACCCTCACTAGAGGAAGAAAACATTCCAAAAATAAAGTTATTCTTTAAAATTTTGCAGTAAATAGCCTCAAAGTTGAAGAAAAAATATTTTCCATTACTATATTTTGCTTTCATTAAGTGGAAAAAGAATGTAATTTCAAACAACCAGGGAAGAAGATCTAAAAATATAGAGAGATAGATAAATCACAGTAACTGAATTATCATTTTCAGAAATCCAAGTGCAGACACATGCGGGTGTGCATGCGTGCACGTGCGCGCGCGCGCGCACACACACACACACACACACACACACACACTCTTCCAGAAACACAGATTCGGTCTTTAATAATCCAGTCACATCAACTAACAACAGCCTGCTTTTCAGGAGGAGTTCTAAAAGACATGGTTATACAGATGAAAAGAGTCCCTATACTTATTTTTTAACAGTCTCATTTTTCTTTGAAAGCTCTCTGCTTTTTCTTTGAAAGCAGAGAATCTCAAGTTGCCTAGGTAACGGAAGAGTTGACCAGAGTAGCAACAGGTAAGTTCAAAATCAATCTACACTCCAACTGAAGTGGTGAGGAAGTTGGAGATGCTGTGGCAGTTCAGGACAAACGATCGTTTACACAGCGAGATTAACCTATTCTCATATAAACTAAATTAGTCCACAGGAACCTCTTTGGATAGAAATAACCCAATCAGTTTAAGCAAAATTTACTTCATTTGTTGAACTGCAATTCAACTGTATGAATAAAAATAGATTACAAAGCACCAGCATCTGCTAAATTTGTGTAAAACATAAGCAAACCAGGACCATATTCAGTTCAGCTCAGTTCAGTTCAGTCGTATCTGACTATTTGCGACCCCATGGACTGCAGAATGCTAGGCTTCCCTGTCCATCACCAACTACTGGAGCTTACTCAAACTCATGTCCATTGAGTTGGTGTTGCCATCCAACCGTCTCATCCTCTGTTGTACCCTTCTCCTCCCACTTTCAATCTTTCCCGGCATCAGATCTTTTCCAATGAGTCAGTTCTTCACATCAAGTGGCTAGTGATGGGACCAGTAAAGTCTCTTGATGAAAGCAAAAGAGGAGACAGAAAAAGTTGGCTTAAAGCTCAACATTCAGAAAACAAAGATCATGGCATTTGGTCCCATCACTTCATGGCAAATGGAGAAACAGTGGAAACAGTGACAGACTTTATTTTTTGGGCTCCAAAATCACTGCAGATGGTGACTGAAGCCATGAAATTAAAAGACGTTAACTCCTTGGAAGAAAAGACAACCTAGACAGCATATTAAAAAGCAGAGATATTACTTTGCCAGCAAAGGTCCGTCTAGTCAAGGTTATGTTTTTTCCAGTAGCCATGTATGAATGTGAGAGTAGGACTATAAAGAAAGCTGCACACTAAAGAATTGATACTTTTAAACTGTGGTATTGGAGAAGATTCTTGAGAGTCCCTTGGACTGCAAGGAGATCCAACTAGTTTATCCTAAAGGAAATCAGCCCTGAATATTCATTGGAAGGACTTATGTTGAAGCTGAAACTCCAATACTTTGGCCACCTGATGCAAAGAGCTGACTCATTTGAAAAGACCCTGATGCTGGAAAAGATTGAAGGCAGGAGGAGAAAAGGACAACAGAGAATGAGATGGTTGGATGGAATCACTGACTCAACGGACATGAGTTTGAGTTAATTCCAGGAGTTGGTGATGAACAAGGAGTCCTGGCATGCTGCAGCCCATGGGGTTGCAAAGAGTCAGACACAATCGAGTGACTGAGCTGAACTGAACTGATGGGACCAGATGCCATTTTCTTAGTTTCCTGAATGTTGAGCTTTAAGCAAACTTTTTCACTCTCCTCTTTCACTTCCATCAAGAAAAGTTCTTTAGTTCTCTCTTCACTTTCTGCCATAAGGGTGGTGTCATCTGCATATCTGAGGTTATTGATATTTCTCCTGGCAATCTTGATTCCAGCTTGTGCTTCTTCCAGCCAAGAGTTTCTCATGATGTACTCTGGATAGAAGTTAAATAAGCAGGGTGACAATATACAGCCTTGACGTACTCCCTTTTCTATTTGGAACCAGTCTGTTGTTCCAAGTCCAGTTCTAACTGTTGTTTCCTGACCTGCATACAGATTTCTCGAGAGGCAGGAAAGGTGATCTGGTATTCCCATCTCTTTTAGAATTTTCCACAGTTTATTGAGATCCACACAGTCAAAGGCTTTGGAATAGTCAATAAAGCAGAAATAGATGTTTTTCTGGAACTCTCTTGCTTTTTCCATGACCCAGCAGATGTTGGCAATTTGATCTCTGGTTCCTCTGCCTTTTTAAAAACCAGCTTGAACAGCTGTTAGTTCACAGTTCACGTAATGCTGAAGCCTGGCTTGGAGAATTTTGAGCATTACTTTACTAGCATGTGAGATGAGTGCAATTGTGTGGTAGTTTGACCATTCTTTGGCATTGCCTTTCTTTGGGATTGGAATGAAAACCGACCTTTTCCAGTCCTGTGGTCACTGCTAAGCTTTCCAAATTTGTTGGCATATTGAGTGCAGCACTTTCACAGCATCATCTTTCAGGATTTGAAATAGCTCAACTGGAATTCCATCACCTCCACTAGCTTTGTTTGTAGTGATGCTTCCTAAGGCCACTTGACTTTGCATTCCAGGATGTCTGGCTCTAGGTGAGTGATCATACCATTGTGATAATCTAGGTTGTGAAGATCTTTTTTTGCATAGTTCTTCAGTGTATTCTTGCCACCTCTTCTTAACATCTTCTACTTCTGTTAGGTCCATTTCTCTCCTTTACTGAGCCCATCTTTGCATGAAATGTGCCCTTGGTATCTCTAATTTTCTTGAAGAGATCTCGAGTCTTTCCCATTCTATTGTTTTCCTCTATGTCTTTGCACTGATCCCTGAGGAAGGCTTTCTTGTCTCTCCTTGCTGTTCTTTGGAACTCTGCATTCAGATGCTTATATCTTTCCTTTTCTCCTCTGCTTTTCACTTCTCTTCTTTTCACAGCTATTTGTAAGGCCTCCCCAGACAGCAATTCTGCTTTTTTGCATTTCATTTCCATGGGGATGGTCTTGATCCCTGTCTCCTGTACAATGTCATGAACCTCCATCCACAGTTCATTAGGCACTCTGTCTATCAGATCTAATCCCTTGAATCTATTTCTCACTTCCAATGTTAATTGTAAGGTATTTGATTTAGGTCATACCTGAATGGTCTCATGGTTTTCCCTACTTCCTTCGATTTAAGTCTGAGTTTGGCAATAAGGAGTTCATGATCTGAGCCACAGTCCACTCCCAGTCTTGTTTTTGCTGACTGTATAAAGCTTCTCCATTTTCGGTGCAAAGAATATAATCAATCTGATTTCGGTGTTGACCATCTGGTGATGTCCATGTGTAGAGTTTTCTCTTGTGTTGTTAGAAGAGGGTGTTTGCTATGATCAGTGCGTTCTCTTGGCAAAACTCTATTAGCCTTTGCCCTGCTTTATTCTGTACTTCAAAGCCAAATTTGCCTGTTACTCCAGGTGTTTTTTGACTTCCTACTTTTGCATTCCAGTCCCCTATAATGAAAAGGACATCTTTTGGGGGGTGTTAGTTCTAGAAGGTCTTGTAGGTCTTCATAGGATCATTCAACTTCAGCTTCTTCAGCATTACTGGTCGGGGCATAGACTTGGACTACCATGATATTGAATGGTTTGCCTTGGAAACGAACAGAGATCATTCTGTTGTTTTTGAGATTGCATCCAAGTACTGCATTTTGGACTCTTCTGTTGACTATGATGGCTACTCCATGTCTTCTGAGGGATTCTTGCCCACAGTAGTAGATATAATGGTCATCTGAGTTAAATTCAGCCATTCCAGTCCATTTTAGTTCACTGATTCCTAAAATGTCAACGTTCACTCTTGCCATGCCCTGTTTGGCCACTTCCAATGTGCCTTGATTCAGGGACCTAACATTCCAGGTTCCTATGATGTACTGCTCTTTACAGTATCAGACCTAGCTTCTATCACCAGTCACATCCACAGCTGGGTGTTGTTTTTCTTTGGCTCTGTCTCTTCATTCTTTCTGGAGTTATTTCTCTACTGATCTATTAAGCGCAAGTAAATAGTTATGGATAACTGAAAATATTTACCTAAAGAGCTATTATTTACTGCTAGACTTTTTATTCTTTTGACAAATTTCAACTCTAAAACAGATAAAAGTAGGGAAAAAATGGGTAGATTTAGCAAAGAAATGAGATGATTATTCTTCAGCCAGATAATATGTATTTTAAATTAGTCATATTGAATGATATTCTGCAACAATGACATAACTATGGTGTAGACTGCTAATAATATTGCCAAATTTATGCCAGGCTTAAAACAAACTGGTGAAAAGATAACGTTGCCGGAAAGTTGTAGGGGAGCAAAACTTTCCACTCCCAAATATCTCTGGTACATTGTCTTAAAGTGGTTATTTTCTCAGAGATGACAGATTCAGGAAGGGTTCTAAAAAATATGGAGGAGCTGCTCTTTTGTAAGAAACATTAATATGTGTAAAGGAAATCTCCATTTTAAGGGTGTCTCCCTCTCTGCACCTGGAAGAGGAGAAAGGCCAAATTTCTAAGAAACTTTTACCTGTGGAGAAGGCTATGGCCTAAATCTACATCACAGTCCACCTTTTTTGTTTGTTTGTTTCTAACCTTGCCTGCTTTTCCTGGTAACCTCCCATAACCAACTTTCCCCACCCTCAACAATCGGTTGTCTTTAACTGAGGGTTGTATTTAAAGTAAGGACTTTGCCATCTTGGTGAATTACTCATTTTTCCTGTCTCGCATGTATACATGTTATTAAACTTTGGTATGATTTTCTCCTGCTAATTGACTCATTGGAAAAGTCTCTGATGCTGGGAGGGATTCGGGGCAGGAGGAGAAGGGGACAACAGAGGATGAGAAGGCTGGATGGCATCACTGACTCGATGGACGTGAGTCTGAGTGAACTCCGGGAGTTAGTGATGGACAGGGAGGCCTGGCATGCTGCAATTCATGAGGTCGCAAAGAGTCAGACACGACTGAGTGATGAAACTGAACTGAACTGAATCTGTCTCATGTCAATTTAATTCTTAGGCAAGCCAGAAGAATACAGAAGATAAAAAGAAAATGTCTTCCTCCTTCACGACTAGTGAAAAAAATGAGATGCTACTTTACTGGTTGGACACTACTCTGTCCCAAAGCTGCTGCAGTTAAAAGATGCTGGGATCCTTGACAAAAGCTGGCAGAAGCTAAGCATTCTTACCACTTCACTCAAGTCTCCCAGATCTCTGCCTTCAGCATCTGTTGGAAAGAAGAGTGACAATATTGCAGGGAGGAAGCCAACTGTGACTCCATGTTAAAAACTTGTTTCCTTGACTTGCTTTCATTATTACAGTCATACTCACTGGCTTGCATGGAGGACCCTGTCCCTCTGCTGGACTGTAAACTAAAGTGCCTTTGTTCAGCTCTTGGAGAGATAGTTTCTCCCTGCCCACCTGTGAATAGAAGAGATTAATACACTCCTTCTAGAGGCTGGTCTTCCCTGGTGGCCCAGGGTCTGCCTGCCTGCAGGCAGGAGTCTGCCTGCACTGCAGGAGACCCAGGTTCAATTCCTGGGTGAGGGAGATCCCCTGGAGAAGGAAATAGCAACCCACTCCAGTATTCTTGCCTGGAAAATCCCATGGACAGAGGAGCCTGGTGGGCTACAGTCTGTGGG